>NC_048224.1:66745079-66953088 GCF_002007445.2 Ailuropoda melanoleuca
TTCATTCCCCCTTCTGATTACCCCCCCTTTCTTTATCCCTTTCTTCCCCTACCGATCTTCCTAGTTCTTATGTTCCATAGATGAGAGAAATCATATGATAATTGTCTTTCTCTGCTTGACTTATTTCACTTAGCATTATCTCCTCCAGTGCAGTTCATGTTGCAGCAAATGTTGAGAAATCGTTCTTTTTGATAGCTGAGTAATTTTCCATTGTAGATATGGACCACATCTTCTTAATCCAGTCATCTGGGTTTGTTTTTATTTGGTTCTTTTCTAAAAACAAAAACAAAACGAAACAAAATAAACAAAAAACCACAAACACTCCTTGCTGTCAAAAGGTAATGTGTTCACATGGTTCTAGACTTTAAAACCCCAGTGAAAATTAAACAAAATAAAATCTCCTATCTCTAGGTCTGTCCTCATCATTGCCCCCTTCCCTCTAGAGGTGTCCCTGGTACATCCTTCCAGCATTTGTTCATGCAGACGCCAGCTTGTGTGGTCATTCATCATCATGCCTTTCTTTCTTACACAAAAAATTGCATTCTAGACACCTGTTCTGCCCCTTTCTTTTGTGCCTTAAAATATATCCCAGGGGTCTTTCCACATTAATACTGAGGGCCTCCTCATTCTTCTTGCAACTGTAGAGTGTTCAGTTAGGTAAATAGTTTATTTAACCAGTCCCCTATTGATGGACACTTGGGTTATTTCCAACTTCAACATTTTCCTTCAACAAATTCTGCTTCAGTGTTGGATAAATTCCCAGAAGTGGGACTTCCATGTCAAAGGGTAAATGCATTAATAATTTTGATAAGTACTGCCATTTCCACTCTTTTTTTTTTTTTTTTTTTTTTTTTAGTTTCTAGGAGTTCTTTATATATTGGGGGAGATTAGCTCATTGTCAGTGGCATGAGTTGTAAGCATTTTACTTTTCATTGTAGTAAAAGACTGGGATCATTCCAAACTGTTCGTTGCAGGTTGGGTTCCCTGGGAAGGAGACTCAGCTGTTGTTTAGCGTGAGGGATTTTGTTAAGGAGTGCCCTTGAGATCAACATCTATCAAGGGGAAGGAATGGAAACACGAAGAAACTGTGGCTCAGGTAATTGAACGAAACCCTAGGTCAGACAACTGGCTGGGGGCCAAAGCTAGGGTGAGAATATAGGACCCTTTTCTTGGCATAACACAGGTGCAGGCTGCTTCTTCCAAGAAGAGCATCCTACAGAAGCGCATGGCTCAGAGTAAACAGAGAAAAGCAAAGAAGGAAGTTTTCCCTAGGAAGAGGGTATACAAGTGAGTCTGCAAAATTGCAAGGAGCTCTGAATGGTTGAAGGTTGGGTATGGGAAGTGTGGGAGAGAAAATTGGGATGACATCAGTTAAGCCTTGGATATGTGTGAGTCATGGCATTTTAAGCACAGTAGGAGTGATGTGATGACGATACTTGCACTTCAGAAAGATCATTCTTGTTGCTGTTCATCTTGGTGGCTCATAAAAGAGCCACAGATTATATCTTCCAAAGGTGGCTACACCAATACGTCTTTTAAGTCCCATGCTCTTCATACAAACTGCTTCTGACACTTCTCTAACTGAGCGGTGGGGACTGTGTTCCCTTCCCTTGCATCTGGGTGGACCTTTGTAACAACCTCAAGCAGTACATACCAGGTGACTTCCAAGGGTAGATTCCCTTGGAACCCAGCCAACCTGTTGTAGGAAGACCAGGTCACATGCAGAAGCCACATGAAACTTTGTGGCCAACAGGCTCTCCAAGGTCTCAGCTACCAGCTGTGTGAGTGTGCAAAATTCAGAGGACTCCAGCCCCCAGTCTTCTAGCTAATAGCAGTGGAGCAGAGATGTGCGATCCCTGCTGAGCCTTGCCCCCTTCTAGATCTATAAGCAGAATCAATGGTGTCATTGTTTTGAATCACAGAGTTTGGGGGTGGAGGGAGTAACTTGTTAAGTTACCATAATCCCCAGAACAATTAGTTATACCAATTTTTATTTCGAGCAAATTAATGAATGTCCCATCAGGCCAACAAGTTTCTTTATCTTTTGGGTCGTGTTCCTTTGAGCCAGGCACTTCTGGGGATGTGGAGGAGTTTTTTGTACAGATGATAAAGTCATTGGAAAGAAACCTAGTTTCAGGGACCTTGTCACCATGAGGTGTAGTGATCAGGCACCAGGCACACTGCCCAATGCCGTGAGCACAATCTACCCTCCATGCACCGGGATCCTTTCCCCCCAGACCTGACCATGACACTGAAGCCGTTAGTTTTCTGATGACCGAGAAGTATCAGCTTTTCCTGTTGCTCCACAAGTGCATGCAGTTGTCAAAACTCCTAAAACTGTACACTTTTAAAAAGGGTGAATTTTACTGTATACAACTTATATCTTAATATATATCTTAATAAGCAGAGAGATATTCTAGTAATGACTCTTAGATATTTGAATGAGGCCTAGTGCCACATCTATCAGAAGTCTTTTGTTTATATTGCACTTCTCCCTTTCCTTCTCTGCCACCCCTCACCCCATATACACACACATCCTCTCTCCCATAATCCCACACTTTTTTGTAATCCCACACTTTATTTTTGGGTAGCCCTGCTAAGGGTGATCCATACATCTATGCCCACATTTTGATTCAACAAGTAGGGCTGTGATCAGAATATCGGTTCTATACCGTAGAGACCTGGGGAACATTTAACAAAACGAAGCTTAGTCTCCCTCGAGACACTCAAGCCTGGAAAAGTCAGGCATGCACATTACATGTGCATATGTGAACAGCAGCAAGGAGTTTTATCCCACTCTGTTTTCTCGTTCCTGCAAGGTTAGAGGGCTCAAAGGTATGGGGGCAGGAGTTTATTTACGTATCACTGGGCTGCCAGAGCCTCATATTCCTCATTATTTCTGAGTTGTAAGAATATAGTTAAAATGCTTATGTTTCTGTACATTTCCTCAACCTTCAAATATGAATATTAGAGTAAATCATAAACCACAATTCAAAAATGCAAACACCTTCTGTGCCCACATTTAGTATATTTAGTCAATTCCTTTTCCGTATCTGTTCAATGACAGCTGAAGGAATTGCTTTAGGATGACAGATTGTCAGCACATTGACACAGATTGTGTTAGATATATATTTTTAGTGGGAATGAATGATTTTTAGGGGGGCTTTTCTCAGAAATATAGTAGGGAGAAGAACTGTTATTCCAAGTGTCAAACCTATAGAATTTTTTTTCCTTGTTGGTTGTGGTCAACCTAACCTGTAATTATTAACAAGTATTTTATAAAACAAAGAGGAAAATTGGAGCTTGCTAAAAAATATTCTAACATCTACTAGAATAGAAACGTTAATAAATAAAAAAGGAAATTATCTCAATCTTCATGGCCCAAGATAGAGAAAAAAAATAATTTAAAATAGTTTAGAATTGCTTCCGGTTCTTTATTGTGTTTTATTACTTAGACAATGTTTGGGAAAAGGGACTGATCAAAACTTGGTAGATAGAAAAGGCATTTCTCTACATTTACTTGTGAAATTTCTCTACATTTACTTGTGAAATTGAACTAAAATCTGGAGTTCACAGGACAATATTTCCCTGACGTATGTAAGAACTATGATCACTTAATGAGATCCTGGTTTCTTATGAATACTTTATTAGGATCGGAGGCTAAATTGTGTGCTTGTGACCTAGTTACCACCTGGAGGTACTAAAAATCGCTCAATAAGAAAGTTGTGTGTTGCTTTCTGCCTCTGAACATTTGGGACCATTTCTTTACTGTGTACGAGCCCTGAGGACTTGAGATAGGACAGCGGGATACATATTAAATCACTTTTAATGTGAGGAATGCCCACATTGGCTCCCAGAGGATAGAATTAGTTAAGGACCTAACAGGGAAGAGCTGTTCTCAGACTGGAGAATAGGCCTGGCTTCCTAGGTGACTGTCTCTCTCTTAATCTTCAGCACTGGCCCAAAGGGATATATTTCTTCATACTCGCTTTGAATGGCCATTGTACCACGCAGCAACCTGGCCTGTCTTAACTTGATTCCTTTTAAATTGGGTAGATTTTCAAGGAGAGATCTTTAAAGACATGGAGCCAGGGAGGGAAAAAAACACTATAAAATTAATGAAGAAAGTAAATCTTATTATAAAAGAAAGCAGTTTTAATTTTTCTCTGGAAAATAATTAACAGCTGCTAAGGGACCATCAGTCCTTCAAGTGCCTACAAACAGTACAGTCTCCTTGGTGTGATCATTAGTGGAGCTTTTTTTAGGTGAATCCACAAATGTCCTGTGGGAAGGTAAATCTGGTTGCATAGAGCTCTAGCCCTGGGTGGCTGAACTGCACCCATGAGATTTCAGGTCCCCTTGTACCTGTCCCACACCATCCTGAGCCTCACCTGGCTGTCAAAACAGGAGGCTTTTTTCTCCTCCTAATGGAAGGAGGCCTCAGGGCATTATTACCATAACCAGCCGCAGGGATAAAAGGCCTAGCATGGTAATGTAAATAATGACGATAATAACAAATCCAAAAAGAATAGAAAAATAAAACTACTAAAACGTACTTGCAGATACAAGTGTCTATTCACAGCTTCACTTCTGACCCTAAAACTGTGCCCTTTGGCCAAATTGCACCCTTGGTCTCAGCTTGTGTCAAATCCTTTTGAGAGTAAAGCGTGATATGGGGGCGCCTGGGTGGCTCAGTCGTTAAGCGTCTGCCTTCGGCTCAGGGCATGATCCCAGCATTTTGGGATCTAGCCCCACATCAGGCTCCTCTGCTGGGAGACTGCTTCTTCCTCTCCCACTCCCCCTGCTTGTGTTCCCTCTCTCTCTGGCTCTCTCTCTCTGTCAAATAAATAAATAAAATCTTTAAAAAAAAAAAAAGAGTAATATGGTTAGGAAGCATTTTGAAACTTGATTTGCAGTTATTGGGCCACTATAAATCTGTATCTAAAAATCTGATTACCGAACATGTTTAATGACCAAGAGAAAGCTTTGTGGAGATAAATAGTGACAGTGTTTTATACCACATAAATTCAGCTGTGCAAATATGTGGGCATATAAAACAGACTAGAATAACCCCAATATATTCATACTTAAATTTGAATCAGTAAATGTATAGATGATTTTTTCTATGTATTTTATAGATATTTTTTAATGTTCTAAAATGGTAGGTTGATTTTATATGCAGAAAATGTCCATTTATACATGTGTGAGTAGATGCTGTAATGATAGGGCTTAGGAAAAAGACAACTAGAAGTTAGAATTGACATGCATATTAAAAAATAAAATCACCTAGAAAACCCATAGAGGCAAAAGTTAGGCCATCACAACAAAAATCAGGATATTATGGGAAAAGCATCGTTTAGGGAATCTTACATTATTATAATACCTTTTGCTGTCAGCAGTACATATTTATTACAAATAGTCCTCCCAGAAAGTTAAATAATAAGTAGTTTTGCAAAATGGTGCCCCGCTTACCAGGGCTTCATGAACTATCTCTTCAAGAATCGTAGTAGATACCAGGTGATTCATACCTCTGCATGAGCTGAGTTCGGAACACACCCAAGTAATAATGCAAACTTACCATGATGCAGGATAATCAAAACAACACTGAGGTAAATGTGTGTCAGTCACAAATTTCATATTTCACTCTTTGAGCTTCAGGCACAGTGCTCATCAGATATGGACATCATACCTGGAACAGCTTAGTTCCTACTGCAGTCAGACGGGTTGTATTTTATTGAGTTCTTCTATATTAATTTTTCCTTTTTCGTTTAAAAATGTGTACTGGAAAATGTATACTTGAATGGTAATTGATCATCGTAACTGGTGTGTTTAAGAGAAGCTTTAATCCAAATAAAGCTTTGCATTAACTAACTCGAAGGAAACTATTTCATCTGCAGTTATATAGGCTATCAAGTACACATGCACTTTTTTTTTTTTTTAGGAATCTGATGTATAGGCTGCCTTATTACTATAGGTTTTATCCAGTTTAAGTTCTATTTTCTACTGTATCTTTGAGTTTTAGAGGAACCAACTTAGTTTTATTTGACAGCATGACTGTTTATGGGTGCAATTTCCAAGGGCTATTAGCTGTTTCAGTGCCACTCATACGGGCACATTTTTGAAGTGTTAAACATTCCGTGCTGCATTCATAAAAAATTAAAGGTCTTGATACTTCAGTACATTCAAAAGGGAAAAACAGTGTAACATTGACAAACTCATCCTGTTGAATTGCAAATGGTTATCCATGGGAAGGGTACCCTGTAAATCTGACTCAGGTAGAGATGAATGAGTTGTAGATGCTTAATTTATGCAGATTGGATGTATATCCAATAGTAACACATCCCTTTTTGTGTCCCATGGTTAATTTCATTTCAAGAATTCTTTAGCACTCGTGTTATTTTCTGTGTTTAATTTTGCCAAGACTACATTACCCTCAGCACAAGGTGCTTTCACCCTTGAGACTCTCCAGTTGATACACATGACTGTTGGCCACCATGTGTCATGGAATGAGCTTCCAGACTAATCTCAAACCGTGTTTGTTCCAATAGTAGTTATTCTCTCTTGAAGACACCTAGCACAGAGAGATCAGCTGTTCATGTAACTCTGAAACTCCCTCATGGAAACATCTATTATTTGTGGAAAATGTCACCTGGTTCCCTAAGAACTTCTTCTGCTTTCTGTGTATGTTTCGGGGTGAGGCAGAGGAACATGGTGGGAGATTTCTACATTTGGTGATTTGGTGCAATCAGCCACGAAGCAATCATATACTTAGATGTGACTCTTGTCTACCTGGCCCACAGAGGGTAAAGGTTTCTTTTTATACATTTTTTTCTGTGTGTCCAGTCCTCAGTGGAAAAAGAGTATATCAAGCAGTTTTAAATGCTTAGAAAATAATATCAGATTTCTGTGTGTTAAAGACAGGATTTGGAAGGGGTATTACAAAGGCTGGTCTTTAGAAGGGAGAGACTAGGAGGCATGACTTCCGACTCATACTCCAGTTGTGTAATCTCTCTGCCCTTTGGTGTCCTAGTTATAAAATGGGACTTAACCAACCTCTTAGGATAGTTGTGGCAAGTGAGCTCTTTCCAGAGTCTAGGTACCGCCATTTTGGTGGATGATTATGTTGGGTATGGTGGACATTCATCACTTGAAAATAATCGTAAACGAGTCTGCCTCATTGGAGGGTAGATGTGGACAAATGGGACCTGCACCAAGGAATCCATGTGAGCTGCTCGCAACCACAAATATACTCAGAAGACCAAGAGACTTTTTCTCTGAATTGTATTAAGGATTCCTTTCTAGTTCAAGGATTTCAGCTGCTCTTACTGATGCCAGGTGAAGCCATTTTAGGGAATGAGGATGTTCTTAAGTGCCAAATACCAGTCTACTCCTCTGAGCGACTGTTCTGCATGAAAACAAAATCCAGACATTTCCAATAGAGCCTCCAGATCTTTAGGGAAGTGTAATACCTTTTCCCAAGGAAGTTAAAAAGGTGAGATATTGTCTGATGACTATATTCTAAACTTTTTAAAAAAGATTTTATTTATTTGACAGAAAGAGACAGCAAGAGAGGGAACACAAGCAAGGGGAGTGTGAGAGGGAGAAGCAGGCCTCCTGCTGAGCAGGGAGCCCGATGCGGGGCTCGATCCCAGGACTCTGGGATCATGAACTGAGCCAAAGGCAGATGCTTAATGCCTGAGCCACCCAGGCGCCCCTGATGACTATACTATGTTCTGTAGTAATTACAGTCACAATAGTAGCTAATATTTACTGAGACTTCTCATGTACCATCCCCTGTTTTAAGTGCTTTACCAACCCCTCTTAAATGTTTACTACCGTTATGCCCGTTTTCCATGAGGAAACCAAGGCATGCACAGGTTAAGTAACTCATTCATGGTCAGACAATGGCCGAGCCAACATTTTATATCAGGCATTCTGATTCTAGAGCACTGACTCCTATCTATACCAAATATTTTTCAATACAGCAGGAGTGAGGACCAGGCATCTGCACTGACCTGATCAGAACAAAGCTCAGGTCTGTTGTTTACTAAAGGAAAGGGTAGTAAAGACAGTTAACAAACACTGGTATGTGATCCTAAAATCTCAAATTGGATCACAGGTCAATCCCAAGAAGTCAAGGAAAAGATACACTGGAAATTACCACGCAGTCACTTGAACAAGCCCTGGTGCCTAATATAATCTTCTTTCCAGTGATTTTCCGAAGTCTTGCATATGATTTAAGGTACAGCCACTCATTTTGACTTCAAAGGGGTTATGTAGAAGGTTTCTGAATACCTAGAGGCACTATATGGATTTTTTTCCCTAAAAACTTGTCCCCAGGGAGGAGATTGCTGAGCCAAGGAGCTGAGCATTTCACAAAAAATGTGTGTGTGTCTCAATGCTAAGAAATAGTGCCCCAGCTGTCACAGTTGTGTTGTGGCTTTCCGTCTCCAAGCCATACTTTGCCTGCCTCCCCATCTCCATCTATGCTGGAAAAATTTTACCTTTGTAAAATTCTCAGAAAGCAACAGCAAGACTAGCCATAGGGCATTACTAGGACATGGTTTCAGTAGCCACAGGGGCTCATGATTCTCAGAGTTTCCTTAAAAACTATTAGTTGCCCAAATCTATATTAATCCTGAACAAAAGTAGCAAAAAGCATCTTTCAGCTCCAAGATTGCTGAGATTTTGACCCTGGGTGAAACTATACTCCCATTCAGCCATGGGACCTAAATCCAAGCCCTAATCTTGCTTGGTTTTCTGATGTCTGTCTATAGGAGCCCATTGGGCTGTTGTTGCATAAGGTACAGATAGTTACAACCAGAAGAGAGATCTGCCTTGTGGAAAGAGAGTTACAATTTGTTGGATGGGGATTTTGTCTCTCTGGGTGCTTCACCTCTGGACAATGCGTGCTTTTCTAGGTTCATATGGAATATATGCTCTCTCTTCTGGGCTGGCTGTGGAGCCCAGGGCATCTCTCCCTAGGACATCCTCCATGTCTGGTAGGCTGTCCAGACACGCTCACCTAGAATGTGTTAGTGTTCTGACCTGAATAAAAATCCCCTTGTTTCTCAGTTTCAAGCCAAATTCTTTAAGGCTGCAGTATTGCTCCATCGTTCTAACCTATTGGCCAAACACATAACTCTTTTGGAAGCTCATACAGGTAAACTTTACCCAGTGCTGCTCTTAAAATCTACCTCCCACGTCCCTGTCTGTGGGTGGGACTCTCGTGAAGATGGCAAAGAGTTCCAGAACGATCAGAGAGGAATTGCTTCTGGATAGTCTTCCTTCCCCTTGCCAGAGTACTTGGATATTAAAAAAAAAAAAAAGACACTTTGAAACTTGAAGATAATTAAGTAGCTGGACACAAAAATGTTACTTGACTGTTTAAGTATTAACAGTGCGATCCACATGGTAACCTACATTAATTACAGGTTCATTTTTTGGATAATAGAACTTTTGAAACTTTTGCCTTGCGCTGGAGACACTTCTCATTATTAAAAATAAGCATACGTCATTTTAGAACTTGTCTTTACAAATATACACGATGAATAATTGCAGCGAAACACAAGAAGCGATCCACATGCAGTACTTGGGCATGGTTCCGTAGCGGCAACTTCCCCGACACCTTGCAGACCAGCCACTCCTGTCATCTCTGTCCTCTCCAGGCAAAGGCACCGGAGAGCTAACTACTGGAGAAGTTTTTCTCAAGTCAGACTGAAAACAGCAGACTAGGAAGTCATGGAAAAATGTAACCACTGGAATTCTGTTATCCAGTGTGTGCCAGTTGTGATTTTATTCTTCAGGTAGGGCTTAGATGCTAGATATTAACTTAGCAATAGATAAATCTGAAACTTGGCTTTTTTTTTTAAGATTTTATTTATTTATTTGAGAGAGGGAGAGAGCATGAACTTGGGGGGGGAGGGCAGAGGGACAAGCAGACTCCCTGCTGAGCACAGAGCCTGATGCAGGCTTGATTCCAGGACCCCCATGATCATGACCTCAACCAAAGTCAAATGCTTAACTGACTGAGCCACCCAGGTGTTCCAAACTTGGCTTGTTTTTAATTTCATCATAAAAGTAAACCTCTAATCTTCCACATGGAAACTGTGTCTCCTCCAGTCGTGAGGAAGAAAAATGAAGTTGTTTCCCTTTCATTCCATGTGTCCATTCAGTTGTTCCTTCTTAGTAGTAGTGTGAGTGGTTATAGCCGCATAGTACAAACTATTATATGAAGTGATGAGATACATGTGTGGAAAGTCAGGGAGTTGTGTTGTTTTAATGAAAACTAATTTGTATGCTTTGGAAAGACTCACAGGTGAGGGTTTTTTTTTTAAACCAATTAGTCAGATAAATGAAAAACTGGTGAATTTTTTTAAAAATCCTGAATGATTTACACTCAGATTGCCTCTCAGGTTTTCCCTTCACTTAAAAAAACCCTGAAACTGGGTGTTTTGTAATTGAATATTATTGACAGTTTGTAGTATCTAAGTGTGATGGAGAAAACTTGAACCAGGAGATCCATTCTTGACTGTGGAATCAAGTTTTGGTGAAGGAATTGACATTTATGTATTCAAAGTGAAATATTTATTTGTAATAGTTACTAATACTTATTCCCAACCAAGAATCTTCTCCATGTTAATATCATTCAAGTGACCATTCCTCATGCCCTCCAGGAAATGATTATAAATTAAGACAAGCATTTTTTAATATCCTAGCAAAATCTGAAAGGCTGAGTTTAAACAAAACGTTTTGCCAAAGTATATAGTGCACTATGCATGCAGGCAGTCACTACTCCAAGAGAATATTAGTAATGTGTTTTTTCCCCTCAAAAAATGAGTGTTTATGCTTGCTGTGATAATTCTCTATTTTATCTTCTGATACTTGCTGTTCTCCCTAGTCTACAATATTTATTGACTACTTTTTTAATTAGCTGACTTCCCACAGGCCTCAGCTACATCAGATGATGGGATTGCAATAGATTACTGAAATGAGCTTCATAATATAATTGAAACTGAACATCAAAATTACACTTGAGGAGTGCCTGGGTGGCTCATTTGGTTAAGCATCTGACTCTTGATGTCAGCTCAGGTCATGATCTCAGGGTCATGAGATCCAGCCCCACACCGGGTTCCGCACTCAGTTCAGAGTCTGCTTGTCCCTTTCTCTCTATTCCCCTCCCCGACTCTCTCACTCTCTCTCTCTTTCTCCCTCCCTCTCAGATGAATGAATGAATGAGTGAATGAATAAATAAATAAAATCTTTTTTAAAAATTACACTTCAGTGTTTGGGGCACAAGTAAGTATATGGCACAGTAATTTAATGGAGGTTCATACTGCCGTTTTATGGGATATCCTGTACATGTGTGTATGTATATTACTAAATAGTATATTTGTGAAGACTTGGCCCAGATATAAGTCTTACTTAGCTGCAGTTCTTCACTGGATAATTATCACCCAGAATATATGTGCTGCTTTGCTCTCATGCTTTTGTCTGTATCAGCATCTGAACCCAAAATGCCACTTGCCTGCTCTTAGTATTGAAATTCAACCATCGTTCAGAAGCCGGCTCCATTATTACTTTTTACCTAAAGACTTTCCTAGGTTCTCCGTGTGGAGCTGCAGTAGGCTCCTGAAATGTGTTTGTTGATAATACATTGCAGTACTACCCACTTTTTTCCTTAGAGTTGGCCCTGGTACTGTGATCTTTGGACTCGTGTTAGTGATGATGTACCCATTCTGTGTGTGTGTTTGTCCACATGCAGTCAACTTCTGTTGTTCTGCACACTGTCATTGGTACCCTTGCCTAACTTATGTAAGAGCTCACACACTGGAAGACTAGGGAGAACAGCAAGTATCAGAAGATAAAATAGAGAATTATCACAGCAAGCGTAAACACTCATTTTTTGAGGGGAAAAAAACACATTACTAATATTCTCTTGGAGTAGTGACTGCCTGTATGTATAGTGCACTATATACTTTGGCAAAACGTTTTGTTTAAACTCAGCCTTTCAGATTTTGCTAGGATATTAAAAAATGCTTGTCTTAATTTATAATCATTTCCTGGAGGGCATGAGGAATGGTCACTTGAATGATATTAACATGGAGAAGATTCTTGGTTGGGAATAAGTATTAGTAACTATTACAACTTATATGAAAAGTGTGAAGATAGAAATAAGTGGTACCTACTTGGAAAGCTATAAAACTCAGAAGCTACCTGCTCTAACAGGGGATGGGGACGCTAATTTTAACTTTGAGATCTAAGCTCCATGTGTTTTGGAGTTTAATCTTCTATGACATTAGCCAATTCACATGGTGAGTTTTATGACTGTGTATGATCTAACAGCAAAATAGAAATGCTTGTGTCTCCATTTATAGGACTAGTATATGTGGCAAGCTTCTCCATTATTATTGGATCCCAAAAACTGTCAAGAACTTTCTGTAAACACATTCTAAATCTCAAAGTATCCTTAAAAATGAACTTTAACCCTTTTTCCTCTAAGGCAAAAATTCCATTGGCCGGCATTTTTCTTTACTATAAAGGGGGCTCCTTAGGGAGAAATACTCTGAACGGAACGTGGCCTTACCACCAAGCTGCCACAGTCTGGATTCGGTGGCCCTGTTAAATGACTTCCTTACTCCGTGTGTAGAAAAATGGATTCCACAACCTTAAAATCATAGCCTTTACCCAGAGGAACTTCTAGCATAAAGAAAAAGCAGAAGCTAAGGGAGGTTTAAGATGTTTATTTAGGAGAAAAATGAGGTGTTAAACAGTTAGACACTGCCATCAGATTTTTAACATTGATTAATAGTTCCAAAGTATTCGGGTCTTAGGTCCAGAATGTAACAGTTGTCCAACTCATGGACATTAAACTTTTAGTTGCCAGGTTCTGTTTTCTTGATTGTTAATTTTTGGTCCATGTGTTTTAGGTGTTTGACTATGGATTTTGTTAAAATATCTTTTCTTGTTTGAATTCATTTTTCTGCAAATTCTGACTTTGCTTTAGAGGTAGATATTTAGAGATAGCTTATTTTTTCAAATTTACCCTTGTTGAAGGATAGTGAGGTAGTACCTTTTTTTGGTTATACAAGAACTGTGGTATGAATCATTTATTCAAAAGCAAGTTTTCTTTTGAAATTTCCACATGCTTGAAACACTTTTTAATGTCACGTGTTTCAAATCTTAAGCTATGCATTTAGATATAGTCTCCACAGGTATTCCATAGTGAAAACCATACTGGCATTTCAGAAAGTAAGTAAAAAGTATGTTTATAAAATGGCATGTGGCACTTAATTTTGAAACTGTGGAAATATTAAGTTACTGCCTTAATGAAGGCTACAACTCTTACAACTGTTAAGTTCTTACCATTGATTTGAAGGCATTTATAGATACTAAGTGGTTGGGAATATAGGGATTCATTTTTTCTGGACTACTTAACCCACTGCACATATATCTTAATACTTACAAGAAAGTGGGAAAAAATGCAAACACTTTAACCTCAACAACAGTAGCAATATGCACTCACCATGGTGTAGCACTTGCTACTTTGGAGAGCAGATCACAAGATCAAGCTCCTGGTGATGCTAGGGGAGGTTATTTTTCATTTGTTTGAAGACTGACTTTATTTCAGACTCTAGAGATACCTGCTTTACAAATAGGTGGAATAAATTCCCTGCTTGAATCAAATTTTACAATTTACAGTAGAATAGAACAACAAAGAAAAGTAAAGGTAGAGGAAACAAAAGACACACCACAAAGAGAATAAATGAGAAAGGAGCAAGAAGGAGAGGCATCTTGAACTCGAGATTTTAAGCTTTCCAGTGGGGACATCTAGAGAGAAATCGGATTGGGTAAAAAGTGACAAGTTGCCTTTAGAGGAGTTAAAATTGCACTGTTGTGTGGGATTTAGGACAGGATGAAGGGGTGGAACACGAGCTTTTCAGGGCAATGAAAGTATTCTGCGTGATACTGGGATGTTATATGGTATCTTGGATTTGTCAAAACCCACAGAACTATATAATACAAAGAGTGTTCCCTAGTTTAAATTGTGGACTTTAGTTGCTAATTATAAATCAGTATTGTCTCATAAATTGCAACAGATGTGCCACACGGATAGAAGATAATCAGAGAAACTGTGTTAGGTATGTGTAGTTAGGATGGGACTTCTGTGCTTTCTGCTCGTTTTTTCTGTAGTTTTTCTGTAATCTCAATTTTCTACACCATTAGGTCTATTAATTATTTTTTAAAATTGCAGTGATACACGAAGATGGTCAGCAGCCCAGGGGTGGTGAAGGATTGATGTCAGAAACACAGTTTGAAGGACTTCAATATAGAGGGACAACGGGGGCGCCAGGAGTAAATGCTCTCTGACAGGGAATGGCGAAAGGAAAGACATGAAGGCCCAGCACCCAGCCGTGCGATATTCCCATGTAGGTAGGGGTCTGCCTTATGGCAAGGAAATAGCAAGTACCAGAAAGGAATGACACTAAAAAAATTAGAGGAATACAAGTAGCTCAGCACAGCAGCCAAGAAGGAGATGACCCTGAAAGGTCAGTACTGATGTTCCAAAGAGGTAAGGGATCATGAGGACTTAAAATGGCCATTAAAATTGGTTGATTAGGTGGCAAAGAACAGGTCAGAGAGAATAGTTTTAATACCATCCTAGTTACATTTGGGTTGTAGAGGTTAAGACTCAGTTGATCTCGAAATGAAAGCTACAAGCATAGGTTCCTTTTAGGAAGGAAACAGCTTTCCTTTTAGAGAGTTGAGGAACAGTCCTTATTTTTTAAGATGTATGGTGGGAATGCAAACTGTGCAGCCACTGTGGAAAACAGTATGGGTGAATAGGTGAAGACGATTAAGGGTACACTTCCCATGATCTCTGAGTGACGTATGGGATTATCAAGTCACTATATTGTACACCTGAAACTAATATAACACTGCATGTTAACTATAATGGAATTAAAATGAAATTAAATTTAAAAAAACTAACAATCTTACAAAGCCCTACAATAATAATACTAAGCCCAAAACACAATGAAATATGCACAAAGAACATATATTAAATCATTGGTTGTATTAAGAAAGAAGGAAAACCTATCTAAATATTTTTAAAATGTTTAAGTTGATAAATTTCATTAAAAACCTAATTAATTAATTAAAAATCTCTGGAAGAAATTGTATTTATAGGAAGAGGCTAAAGAGCCAAAATTCTGGTCAAGGTTGGACATTTGAAATGGTAGAAAAAGATGGAAATGGACCCAAGAACTTGATTATCAAGAGGTAGCCCAGAAACTGGAAGGATTTGTAAAATGGATGAAACAGAAAAATATGTAAGGTAGTTTAGTGTGCCTGCCATCAGAGACTTGGGGTTACAAAGAAACTAGATGGGGAGATTAAAGTTATATCATCTCTACATCTTTAATAAAGTAAGAGTTCAACCCACTTGACAATTCTTTGATGTTTGAGATGTTGGGCCAACTAACTGGAGCATGGTTGTTAAGATGAAGTTTTGAAGCATTTACATTTGAAGTCCCCCGCAGTGAAGTGATCTGAATATACTGCATAGACACATCATTTTTAATTCAAAAGATCCCATAGAAATTATCAGGCCCAACCCATCCCTATTTCAAAGCAGAGTGGCATAGGAAATGGTTCTATAGATTGCCTGAAGTCACATGGCTGTTTAGGGGCAGAATCAGGACTATTACAGGAGACTTCTCTCAGGCGAACCTTGTATTTCTCTTTCTACATCACTGCAGCTATGTGGAATTTGAGCTGCTCCGATGAGATGTCTGTCTGGTAGACAGCTGTAGATTGAAATATAATCACATATCATAAAATTTGCCCCTTGAAAGTATAGAATTGAGGGGTTTTAGTATATCCACAGACTTGTGCAACTATCACCATTATATAATTCCAGAATACTTTTATCACTCCACAAAGAAACCCCATATCTATTAACAGTCACTAATCACCCCTCAACCCCACCAGCACTGCCACCAAATGCCTCTGGCAATCTCTAATCTACTTTCTGTCTCTGTGGATTTGTCTATTCCAGACATTCCGTATACATAGAATTATGTAGTATCTTGCATTTGTGTCTGGCTGCTTTCACTTAGCATAAGGTTTTCAAGAGTCCATCCATGTTGTAGCATGTATTAGCACTTCCTTTCTTTTTATGGCAAGATAATACTCCGTTGTATGGATCTACCACATTTTTTAATCCATTTGTCCATTGATAGACATTTGGGCTGTTTCCACTTCTTGTATATTATGAGTGATGCTGCTATGGACATTCGTATACAAGTTTCTGTATAGAGCTATGTGTTCAGTTCTCTTGGTATATACCTAGGAATGGAATTGCTGAATCATATATGAAGTAACTCTACGTTTAATTTTTTGAGGAACTGCCAAATTAGCTGTACTATTTTACATTCCTACCAGCAATATACAAGGATTCCAATTTCTCCACACCCTCGCCAACACTTACTATCGTTCTTTTGGGCTATAGCCATCCTCGTGGGTGTGAAGTGGTACCTCACTGTGGTTTGGGTTTGGGTTTTTCTAATGACTAATGTGGCGCATGTGCTTGCTGCCCATCTGTATGTCTCCTTTGGAGAAATGTCTGTTTAGATCCTTTGCCTCCTTTTCCTTTGCCAGTTGGATTATTTGGGTTTTTTTTTTTTTATTTTTGTGTTGTAAGGGTTCTTTATATATTCTGAATACAAATCCCTTATCAGCTATGTGATTTTTAAATATTTCTTCCTATCTGTGAGTTGTCTTTTCACCTTCTTGAATGTATCCTTTGAAACTTAGTTTCTAATTTTCATGTAGTCCAACTTTTCTTCTTTTGTCTTTTACGTTTTTGGTGTCCTATCTAAAAACTATTACCTAACCCGAGGTCAAAAAAAAAAAATGTATTCTTATGTTTTCTTCTAGTTGTTCTGTA
Organism: Ailuropoda melanoleuca; assembly: GCF_002007445.2. NCBI lineage: Eukaryota > Metazoa > Chordata > Mammalia > Carnivora > Ursidae > Ailuropoda > Ailuropoda melanoleuca. Next base: position 66,762,031 of record NC_048224.1, read on the forward strand.
GGTTTAGCTCTTAAATTTAGGACTATTGCCTATTTTGAATTAGTTTTTGTATATAGTGTGAGATAGATGTCCAACTTCATTTTTTTGCATATAGATATCCAGTTGCATCAGCATTATGTATTGAAAAGACTGTTCTCTCCGTCATTGAATTGTCTCTGTACTCTTGTTGAAAACCAATTGAACATAAGATGGTTTATTTCTGGACTACCAATTCTATTCTATTGATCTCTATGTTTAAACTAAAAATTCTTTAAAAACAAATAGACAATTAACTTAGTCACATTAATAAATCCATGTGGAAAACAGAGAATGGAAAAGTGTCTATTACCTCTCACTGTAAATGTTTTGCCATATTTCCCTTGAGCAAGACTTAGACCATTTAATTCCTTTACAGTTGTTATTCTTTCCTTAAAAAAAAAAAAGACCAAAAAAACCCCTTTGCTCATACTTTTCCCATATACTGCAGAAGTCAGAAGACAGAGGGAATAGGCAAAGCAGCAGGACCCCTAAAATCACTTTACACACACACACAGAGGAAGGGGCAAAGGTTAAATTTCCTTTTAATATTTTGCATTTTGTTGTCCCTGTTTCTACTGTAAGCCACTGATTTACTGAGTGCAGTCCTGAGGCTCCACACCAGCTGTGCACATGAGTGCACTTTTATAATTCTTCCATGAGAACTTTGAATCACAAGTTACCTTAATTTAAGAGCAAGAAAAGAACATTCTGAACAAAACATAAGCCTTTTTTGAACCCAAGTTCAACCCAGTTTCTTTTCTCCCAAAAGACTTTTTATACCTGAAATATCTATTTAAAACATATTTCTACTTGAAATTTTTTTTAAATAATCCTTCAGATATCAGTACTTTAATTCCCATGATTTAACTTTTAGAAACCTTTGTGACCTTATAAACAAAGAGATCTCTTGAGAACCAAACTGGGAATCCATATTTTCAGAGAGCCCAGAGATTTTCCAAAAAGTTGAAAGAGATCTAAGGAATTGAAATCTCAGAAGGAAGGATTGTGTCCTAGGTAAAAGCGAGGCATGAAAAACATGTAATGTTTCAAAAATTTATGGTTCCAGTGACTACTCACATGCTACTTTGTAAATTACCAGATTTTGACAATGACTTGGCTTGTATATGAAATAATATTAGCTTTTAAAGTATTAGTGAAAGAGACAAAAAACCAGACTCTTAACTATAGAGAACAAACTGATGGTTACCAGAGGGGGTGCGGATGAAATAGGTGAATGGGATTAAGTGTACACTTACCATGATGAGCACTGAATAATGTATAGAATTGTTGAATCACTGTATTGTACACCTGAAAGTAATATAACACTATATATTAACTATGCTGGAATTAAAATTTTAAAAATTATTAGGCAGTGGAATACTGCTTTTTAAAATAAAGTTTCTTATTTAAAAATAACTTTTTTTCTTTTTAAAAAAAATTTTTTTTTAATTCCAGTTTCAGGTGTATAATATATTGATCAAACACTTCCATAGAACACCTGGCACTCATCACAAGTGCCCTCCTTAATCCCCATCAGCTATTTAAAATCTACATTGCTTTGCCTTCTCAAACCTGACATGTCTAAAAGACAGCTGTTGATTCTTTCTTCTCAGAACCTATTCTTGTCCCCCCTCTCCCCTTCCCTTGTGATCTGAGCTGTTTGTGCCATTCTCCCGGTTACTTATTAAGCTTCAGCCCAAATGCCCCTTTACTATTGTGTGAATAGACCAAACTCTCCTTTCTTTCTGAGCCATTCCATCCCTCTTTGAAAGGCTGGTTGTTATCACCTCCAGGTCATATCTCCCTGCTTATTTTCTTCATAGCCCTGATGTTCTAATTTATAGGTTTACTTCTGCATTACCTGTGTCTCCCACTGGTCCATAATTGCCTTAGAGGCAAAGATCTATCTTTCTCCCTAAATCTCCAGTACCTGGAGTAGAGCCTAATACACAGTTGGTGCCCCATAAATGTGTGTCCAATAAATGATCAAACAGTGGTGAGTTGTAACCAGAATCAAAACCCTGGAGAATCTGAGAGGATCTGCATATGTGTAGAGCCATAATTAGTATATTGCCCCAGAGAAGGCTATCTAAGGCTGTGACCTTCATTCAGTGTGGACTGTTATGGGAAAAGCACTTTCTCTGAATGAGGCTTCCTGTTGTTTCTGAATTTACACCTATTTTTGATCTTATTGCTAATTAACTTACACAAGATTCTATTTCTTTAGATAGCAAGTTAAAAATTGCAATATGAATGAGAATGCTGACCTTCCCTATTGATCCTTGCAGCTGACTACCACCTACCTCTCAAACCTCAGCTTATGTGGTCTTTCCTCAAGGAATCTTTGTTTCGTGTCTTTAGCAGCTTTTACTGTCCTTAACAGCATTTATCACGTTATATATATACACGAAATTAGTGGTACATTCTTTTGGGCCCAGTCCCAGTCTAAAAAATTCTCAGAGGCCAGAGAACGTGTCAGTCTTTTTTTAAACACTTTGTATCTCTAGGAAGCATTCAATAAAACGAGTTGGATCAATTAACCAGCTTTAAAATGCTGATATCTGATTCATGGATCCATTTTCCAGCAGCCGTAATATGTGACTTTGTAATATTAAGTAAATTTCCAGAAAGCTCAAACATAGGGGCATGAATGAAAGGCTCAATGAGAGGAACAGGGTAATGCACACCTCCAGGAGAAGCCAGGTTTAACCTTGAATTGCAGGCAGGTCATTTGCTTCCTAGGTTGACCATTTGATTTTTTGAAAGCAATTATTGAAATGATTATGGTATATTAATACCATTAAGTTGTTGATGAATTTTGCCAAATCTTTGGAAAGTAAATATTAAAGGATAGAATTATGATCATGGTTATGTTTTTTTCATCATTTTGTTTTCAGTTTGTCCTATAAATTTTGTACAGAATGTTATAATTAAGGATATTAAGGGATGAATTTAATAGAGAGTTATACAAAATTTTTGCTATTTGCCTCCCCTAAAAGAAAAAATATCCATACTATATTAAAAGACTCTGTCATCTTAATTAAGAGGCAGCTCTTTTCCTGGTTTCTTCCCTCTTAATTATATAAGCTATGCTGAGTGGGATGTAATAACATGAGTTTAAACTGATAATTAGAGTGTGGAAGGCATTTGGCAGTGAAATACAGAGCAGTATCAGTGGCATAACCTTGGCAATAGAAAAATAGAAATATAATCCAAATGTCAGTGCAGAAATAAAACCAGGACCAGATAGTTGATAATTTGATAAAATGTTTTGGGAAATAGAGTCAATTATATTAAATTTTTTAATCAAAATAAAATATGTAGTTTATTTGAAAGTCCTAGGACCTGGAGGCATAGTGTGTGTGTGTGTGCGCACGCACGTGTGCACACACACACATATGTTTATACCTCATGTGTATGTATATATTTTCAGACATTTTAAATAGTAATCCCTACCCCTACTTGTATCTCTAGTCATAATCCCAAAAGAAAATCTTTTATATGTTTCTTCTGGAAGCTATCTGCTTATCCCTAAGTAATGTGCCTTGTGCTATGTGTTGATTTCTCTATTTCAGACATTATCTTTCAACTTCCTGTTTTGGCAAGTAAGGATTTCCCTCCCATACATTACTGTCTGACCTCTCTCCTACTCCCTTCCAGTATAGTTACAGCTATCATTTTAGTTAATTCAGGGATCTATGTTAACCTCTTTAACGATATGTAAATAATGTTCACTGAAGAGCCAAAAGTGTATTATGATTATTTTTCCTTTCTTACTCGGGTTTCAGTTTTTCCCGTAGTTTCAAAAAGCCTTTCTTTTTGTCTCTTGCCATAGCTGAATTCCACATAACTTTTAATACTCTCCAGAAATTCCATTATATTATGTATTTTCTTGAACCTCTTGTCCACCTCCTCTTTCCCTGTAAAGCCCCCTCTCCCTCCGGCCCCGTCTGGACTCCGTATTCCCTAGTCTTTCTTCCTGCTGCTGCTATTTGCCTCCTGAACTCCTTGTTGTCATTATTCTTGACTTCTTCACTCATTTTCCTGAAGCACTACATCAGTGGATCCTTGAAGTATTACATGAGCAGTATATTTGAGACATTGGATGTCTTTATTCTGTGATTATATTTGGTAGATTGGCTGGGTATAAAATTCTAGGCTGAAATTCTTTCTCTCTGAATGCTCTCTGTCCTTTAGCCTCCTTCTGGCTGGCTGAAGAGAAACTCAATGCAATTCTGATTCTCAGTCCTTTGTATTTACACTCCAGAATATTTTTCTGTCTTCTCTTTGTTTAGTGTTCCAAAATTTGCAAACGGGTGTGTATGTGTGTGTGTGTGTGTGTGTGTCCTTTCCTTCATGTGCCTTTTCAACCTAGAGACTGGTTTTCTTTACTCTGGGAAATTTTCTTATATATAGAGTTTTATAATATCCTCCTTTTTATTTTCTGCAATTTGTCTTTCTACAGTTAAGTCATGTATTGAACCTTCTGGATTTATCTCCCAGTCTCCTTATATTTTCTTTAACTCTTTTGCCCTCTTGGAGATTCCTTGACTTACCTCTAGCCCCTCACTATTGAAGCTTTGGGTTTTTTTTTAAGGTTTTCTTTTTCTTTTTCTTTTTAACTTGCAAGTCCTTCATTTCATTTTTTCTCTCTACTTTTATAGTAACATTCTGATCTTAGTCTATGGATGTAATATATTAATTAGATCTCCTTGAGGACATAAAATTAATTTGAAGTTTTCTTTTTTCCCCCAGTTCTCCATTTTATCTGGGTTTCTTTTTTTGAAAGTTCTTCTTAGATGTTCCAATATGTGCTTTTAGTCTTTCTGTAATTAGCTCTTTTATTTCTTATTTACATGTTTTAACATTCAACCAATAATGTGAACATCGAAATATTGAATAGTTAATACATTTCAGATTTTAATAAAATTAATGTGTGCCTATAATAATTTGGCCAAGTGACAGGTTTTCCAGTTGTTTATCACATTTACTTTTCCTCTCCTGGAAGAATTTCCCAAAAAAGTCATGAAAATAATAGCAAACTTCTTAGAACATCTGGATAACGACAGGCACTATGCCTGCTTCTTCAGATTCTATTGTAAAAGTGAGTTTTACACCATCCAAGTATAAAGAACACATCATTAATACTATATATGTTCATACAGACTTGGATAATAACTAGGAGGACCTTCTCTGGAATGAATTCTGGAATTTTTCCCAGATGTTAACAATTAATTGTGTTGTATATAACATTCAGGTTAAATTATGTATTAGCTTATCTAGTGGAAGTCTAAGATTGACAAGTATCTGCAGCAAGAAAGAATAGTTTGAGAATTTAACTCTTCGTAAAACATGTGCCATACAGTAGTTAGTGCCTTCAGCAACTGCTGGTACTCTATATTAGTGTTCCAGGCCTTTTGGCAAGATTGAAAATATATTTCTGCTAGTAGTTAAACTGTTATTCTGAAATCATAAATATATACACTTAAAATGGACAAGTTAGCTGTATCAATACCTTAAAATTATATTAAATAAATAATGTTCTATTCTAAATATAAATAATGCCATAATTGGGCATAGGGCAATAAAATGACTACCATGGTATCTTGATTGCTATGAATTTATTTAGGAAATATTACTTGTTCATTCTGAAAATAAAAGCTGAGAGCAAAAAAAAGAAGGAAGAAAAAGTAAAAAGTGTTCAAGCATAGTATTCCACAGGAACCTCTAAGTTTAATTGACCAACATCATTCTGCTTTATAATGACAACTTTGTGAGGCCTGAGCCAGGTTAGTGGGGCTAATGAAGAAGAAGTGTTGCTCCTGACGTTGTGTCCCATTTGAGTTCATTCAGGGATTGTACAGCTAAGCCTACTGAAGCAGCTCCCAATCTGGGGTCTTTGGAGAAGCCACCATTTCTAAGGGCCAGAGTTCATGGGCAGAAACATCGCATGTAACCTCTAGGGAAAAAGGGTCAAGTGAGTGGGTGCTTTTACAAAATATGGCATGGTTTTAGCTTTTATTGTGTCATATAGTTTTGCTCTGATGGGACAGTCAGGGTTGTCAGACTAACTTGACCTTGTCTGTAACCTCCTTTCCTGTAGCCACTCTCTGCGACTGTTCCAGAGGTGGCTGTGTGACCTTGTTCTGGTCATTATGTGTAAGTGGAAGTCTCTGGGTGGGACTTCCAGATATGTCTGGCACATGAATAAATATTTACTTAGTGTTAAAGTAAATGAACTATAAACTTTAAGTACGATTTATAAAATTTAATGCAAAGTCCCTTTTCTTTGCCCCTGATCTAAAAATGTTGCTTTCTTCTGTCTTCCTTGTACGGGTTCCCTCACTGGATGACTTCTGTTCCCATTGATTATTGTCTGTTTACTAATGTTGCATACATTTTTCTTATCTAAGACTTTCCCCTGAGCATCAACCTTGCACTTTGAATTTCTTCCTGGAGAGCCCACAGGTACTGTACATTTCACATGCCCCCAAAATGAGCTCATCTACCACCCTTTCAGCACCAACCTTCACCTCTACTCATGGTCATGACTGTGGCTCCAGTCTCCCTTCAGAGGTCTCTCAGAATCCTCTGTGGCTGCTACTCCATATTAATTCCATCAAACAGGACCTCTCAGGATCTCTCTCTAAGACTGTTTCCAATGGTGATTCCTTTCCTTCATCACTCTCAAGTCTGCCTCCTATACTTTTCTAGGTAAACTTCGAGAAAGGTGACTGGCTTGTGCCATATTCCTGTCTAAATGCAGTTGCCTGGCCTCCTAGTTGCCCTGAGAAAGCATTTTCTAGAGCAGAAAGTACCCCTGGGAGCATATGAAGACTTCCCATGGGAGTCTGTTCCCAGAGGTCACTTCCAGGGACTCTTTCCTACCTCCCTCTCCATAGATAATATTTCCTCCTTTATGAAAGAAAAGCGTACATCTCACCTCTTCTGAATCTCACTGTGGGGCATGCTCCATGATACAAAAAGATGTTAGACACAAACCAAGGAGACAGCATTTATTGAAACAATAAAACCCTACCTTTTCTACCCCACACAGTGGTCAGTGACACATGGCTCCTGAAAAACTGTTCCGAGAGAATCTCAGTGAGGAGCACAGAAGGCAACTGTCCCATATTTCATGTAGATACCATATTCACAGCAAGGCTCTAATTGTATTGGGTGAAAAAGGTCTATCTACATGAAAACACAGAGGAATATTGAAAGTTACTTGATAATTCTCGGTATAGCCTTTAAGCATACTTCCTAGAAGTTAAAAAGTATATTATTCTGGTGACTAGTTAACAGAAACTTTTGCATGTCAATGTGTTTTGTTTCTTTGCTCTCAAAGAATTTTAAAAGGGCCCTAATCAAAATGTCAGCAGGTAGATTATTTCCAGTAACTTTAGTATTAGAACACTGCTTTTTGGTTGGTGTTTGTTTGTTTGTTTGGCGAATGACTCAGAGATCCAAAGTATTGATGGATATTTCTCTAATAAAACTTTATAGGCTCATTTATTATGTGAATTAGATTTGTCAGGACTGAAATCTATAGAATATAAATGATGCTGAACCCTGTCTCAGTCTAGTAATAGGTCATATTCTTCCACAGTTACATGAACTCATGGGCAGAGGGAGTACTTGGCAACATTTATCTCATTAAAAGATGTATCTCCAGGTGCCTGGGTGGCTCAGTTGGTTAAGTGTCTGCCTTTGGCTCAGGTCACGGTCCTGATCCTGGACATGAGCCCTGCGTCAGGCTTCCTGCTCAGTGGGGAGCCTGCTTCTCACTCTCTCTCTGCCTCTCCCCCTGCTTGTGCGCTCTCTCTCTCAAATAAATAAATAAAATATTTTTAAAAAGATGTATTTCCAAAAAAATTTTATTTATGATTTAATGATTATCAAATGTATATTTTTTATCAATTCTATACTACTAGTAATCATAATGAAAACTGAATCCAGAAGAACTTTTTATCACTTAGAGCTATACAGCCACAAGAAATTAAAAGAAAATTAATTTTAATTTCTATTCTTGTGCAGCATGATAGGGTGATCAACATAAGACTTTAAAACAAAAGTACACTAAATTAGGGTTAAAGTATATCTGAGTAAAGTGTAATGGAAAACAAGTTCCAGACAAAAATGTGATATAAACTTTCTGACTGCTAGGTGTTTGTTCATGGCTTTCTTAAAAGGGGGTTATAATGGGCATCCACTTGTAGTACTTAGAATCCATTGGGTACATTAAAGCATAATGAAACTTATTTTTAAATGTTAATATTTACATTATGCCAGAAATATCCTTCACAACTACTTGTCCTTATCATTAAAAAAATTACATTACCTTAAAAATATATTGAGACCAAAGCACTCTGCAGAATCAATGCAATCTCTATCAAAGTCCTAATGACAATTTCTGCAGAAGTAGAAAAACCCACCCTAAAATTCTTATGGGACCTAAAGGGACCTCAAATAGCCAAAACAATCTTGAAAAGGAAGGACAAAGTTGGAGGAATCACACTTCCTGATTTCATACCTTGCTACAAAGCTACAGTAATCAAAATAGTGTGGTACTGACATAAAGATAGACATATAGAGCAATGGAATAGAGAGCCCAGAAATAAACCCTTACATATATGGCCAAATGATTTTTGACAAGGATGCCGAAACCTTTCAACGAGGAAAGGATTGTCTGTTCAACAAATGGTGCTGGGAAAACTTGATATCCAAATGCAAAAGAAAATTGGACACTTACCTTATACCATAAAGAAACATTAACTCAAAGTGGATCAAAGACCTAATACTATAAAACTCTTAGAAGAAAACATGGAGGAAAAGCATGGCATTGGATTTGGCAATGATTTCTTGAATGTGGCACCAAAAGCACAGACAACAAAAGAAAATACAGATAAGTTGGACTTCTTCAAATTAAAATTTTTGTGCATCAGAAAATACTACCAATAGAATGAAAAGGTAGCCCACAGAATGGGAGAAAATATTTGTAAATCATGTATCTGATAAGGGATTAATATCCAGTATATATAAAGAACTCCAACAACACAAAAAGAATACCCAATTCAAAAATCAGTAAATAACTTGAATAGGCATTTTTCCAAAGAAGGTATACAAATGGCCAAGAAGCACATGAAAAGATGCTCAACATTTCTGTCTATTAAGGAAATGCAAATCAGAACCACAATGAGATGCCAATCCATACCCACTAGGATGTCTACTATAAGAAGAAGAAGAAGGAGAAGGAGAAGAAAGAGAGAATGAAACAGAAAATAACAAGTGTTGGTGAGGATGTAGAGAAATTGAATATTTGTGCCTTGCAGGTGGGAAAGTCCTCAAAAAATTAAACATAAAACTGCTTTATAGTCCAGCCCTTCTATCTCTGCATATATACCCAAAAGAATTGGAAACAAGGACTCAAACAAATACTTGAACACCAGGGCTCATAGGTATATTATTTACAGTAAACAAAAGATGGAAGCAACCCAAGTTGAGACATCAGTGGATGAATAGCTAAGCAAAATATGGTCTATATGTGCAATGAAATATTATGTGGCTTTAAAAGGAATGAAATTTTAATAATTGCTATAACGTGAATGAGTCTTGAAAACATTATGTTGAGAGATACAAGGCAGACACAAAAGGACAAATACTGCATGATTCCACTTACACGAAATGACTAGAATAGTTACATGCACAGAAACAGAAAGTACAAGAGTGGCTACCACAGGCAAGAGGGAGGGAAAATGGGGAGTTGTTTATGGGAACAGTTTTAGTTTGGGATGAAGAAAAAATTCTAGAGATAGTGCTGATGGTTTTACCACAGTGTGAATGTGCTTAATACCACTGAATTTTACACTTAAAAATAGTTAAAAGGGTAAATTTTAAGTTATATATATTTCGCCACAATAAAATAAATAAATAAAAATCCATTGAGAGAGTTGTTCAGATTTCGAGGTACATTTAGGCAATACATGCATAGCTGTTCACATATTTGAAGAACACCTGTCCAGTGTCCTTCACAGTCTGGACCCAGCCCTCTCCTCTCACTTCATTTTCTTTGTTCTAGCCACCTGGAAATCCACATCTGCTATAATTATGTACAAGTTGTTCCCCCTACCTGTAATTCCCATTCCCCCCTCCCACCAAATTGATTGATGGAATCTGATATTCCAAGTACCCACCACCTTTGGAAAAGCTGTTGCTATAGAGAGAACGCATTTCTCCCTCTATTGTGTTCCCAAAGAACTTTTTCATACCTCTAATGCATTCCAAACCTGTCCTCAGCCAGACTGAATTCTTTAAGGGCAAGGATGGTATGCACTTCATCGTTGTAATTCAGAGGCATAGCACAGAGCAAAACTTGAAGCAGGATCTTAGTAAATAGTTCAATAACTGAATTTTAAAAATATGGATGATTATTTCCTCATAATTCTCCTCTGAGACAGAAGGCAGACGTTTTCCCTGCTTTCCAGAACAAGAAAATAAGAAAATGTCACACCTTGCTCAGGCCACAGGCATAAGGTGACTGAAGAGGATGGAGAAACAGCATCAAAACTTGCCTTCTTACGACCCAGGCCTGTGGAGCCAGGCACTAAATCTTATTGTCAATATGTTAAAAGCATTACTTTATTGGTTATAAAACACATTTTTTTTTATATTTGACATAGGTTTTGTCCATAAATGAAATGATCTTATACATATTTCTGCTACTCCTTCCATAATAAACCCCCTGCCGCTGTTCTAACACCACAGTTTGGAACAACTGTGTCATTAATGAACGATACCAGATCCTAACCAATGACCTCCAGATGAAAGGCTCATTATTTCATTACTGGTCTCCAGAGCTGTTTTGTTCCCTAACCCTGTAGCACAGAATTCAGACTGAAGAGTTTTAGCCTGGAACTATAAAAAAATGTAAGTAGTCCTTGACATAATTTGGAGCGATTACATTCTATTGTGCCAAGAATTCCTTATTAAAAATCAATTGAATTGTGCATATACCATCTGGTCGGTATTATGGTCTTTTATGGGAAGGAACCATGATTTTGTATTTACCTGATGTTCTATTGGATAAGCATGTCATTTCATAAAAAGGTGGGGAATTTTGTAGCATTGAAAAATTAGTAATTAAAGAAACTTTAAAAGTGTTTACTAGACTTTTCTTTATTTAAACTCTTATGACTTTTGAACTATAAGATTTAATATTTTGTATCATTTAGGATTTTAAAGGAAAAGAAAGTAAGAAATGTGTATGTGTACATCATATGCTGCATTTATTTTCATGAACAATTTCTATCTTATATTTTTGAAGCTCTAGTTCCATTAAACAAGACTTAGATTGTCACATTAGCATTTGTGTTGTCCTTTTAGTCAAATAATTTGGATAACGAAAGGCTAGAGGTTTGCTTTTGATTGTCTACTAGCTTGGTTTCAACTATATTAGCAAAAGATCATGATATTTTAGCTCACAATATTGCAAGATAATATTTCAAACCAGAGTGACTGCATTTTATTATGCAAAATAGGGAAGATTTTGGAGCCTATTTTCCAAAAACACTTTATACTCTAATGTAAAAAGGATCCGGTAGCTTCCTTACATAGCGTTAGAGGCTTAAGATTTGGGTCATTTTCTTAAGCTTTTTGATCTGCTTATGTGCTTATAGTTGTAAAGTATTTTGTTCACATTACAATCTTAAAACATCAGTGTTGTAAATTAGTGGCCGTAAATGTTGACTCAACTCTGAGTCACCGTAACTTTGATGTTTTTAAAAAATTCATGTGTTATATAGGGTCTGGTGGTAACAACAACCTATTTGGTACCAGCCATAATATCTGTGATCTTCCCTGTGCCCTGATTTCCTCATTTGTGAAAACTGGGGACAATGCCTACTTGTTAAATTGTTATGAGATATAAATGAGATATTCGTTTGGAATGTTGTGAAGATTCTTGGCACAGAACGTACGTTAGCTTTTATCATCATCAAAAATACCAAGATAACCATTCTGCTGTATGTGGCTTTCTTTCCATTTGTTCATTAAAAAAAATAAATAAAAATTTAAGCTAGGGGACTAAGGAAGTTGCCTGTGCTCACGTAGCAATTACGTGTTCAAACTAGGATGAAATATGTTTGGTCAAATCTGTGATCTGTCCTGTGCTCCATTTGAGTGACTTTTCCTCTTTAATTTACGTGCTAATATTCTGCATGTATTCGTTTATTGAGCACCTGGACTGCGCTGGATTCTGAGTATGTACTAGAGAGCATACATCTTACACACGGTGGGGTAGTGGGTTCGTGGGGTAGACAGGCAGCAAGCATTGCAAAAAAAACTGTTAATGTGACAAGCTAACAGAGAAATGAGCCTGGTGCAGTGATAGAGAATAACGAGGCCTTTTCTCCTGTGTGATTCTTTAATGTAACGCTGATTCGTTGTAAGAATAATAGAGATGTATAAAGAAAAATAATTTCTTCTCCTCTGCCTCCATTCCTGTCCAGGGAATCAATAGGAACAGGTTAGCTAGGCTACTTTTCTTTGCACTCATACAAATACATGTAAATGTATGGTGTTTTTCTTGCGGTTTTCCCAAAAAAAATGGATTTTATACATAGGCTCAGTTGGTAGAGAACGCTGCTCTTGATCTCACGGTTGTGAGTTCAAGCCCCACATTGGGTGTGGAGCTTACTTGAAAAAATAATTAATTTTTAAAAGTGGATCCTCTACACATTACTCCGTAGCTTTCTGTTTGTTTGACTTAAAAAGTCCTTACCAGTTTTCTAAGTATGTGGTGTTTGCTGCTAGCATCATACCTGTCCAGGACTTACTCAGACAAAACTCTCCAAAGATTTTAGAGCTGAAACCCTACCCATTTATTACAGTAGTCACTATTTAATGCTGACCACTACATCCCATAATTTATTGGACTGAAGACACTTGAGGGGAAAGTTTTTAGAGTATCTTGCTACTGTTGTTGTTGTTATCATTATTATTATTATTACCCTTATTATTTCTGACAACCCTTTGTCTAGAATAGTGTCCCTGATTTTTTTCCCTTGATTTCCTGTCTACCTACCTCCCTATCTACCAACTTATCTATTTATTTTGTCTTTTCTTTTGTCAATCTAGAATTATTTCTTTAGCATACATTCCTTTACATACCTATAGATTTAACATTTCAAAAGGTAAGTGCTTACTGTTTTACAGACTTGCTTCATTGACCCCCTAATAAAGAACTTTAGGGGCTTTTTTCTTCCTCTGCTTTTTGCTTTGTTTTATTTTTGTTTTCCACTATTACCCATACTGAAAAACAAGGTAGATTTTTACATACGGGTAATTACATTTATGAGAATGAATTTCTAAAAATAGGACTTTTCGATGAAGTATATGTTTATTTTTTATCCTAATACACATTGCCAGAGCAAATTCCAGAAAGATTGTAGCACTTTGACTTTTAAACAGGTTATCTGTAATGCCAGTTAATCAGCTCAGACCTGACATGCAAATCAGTAGATCATGATGTGATTGCCACTTTAGCAAGAAACCATACGGCTAATTTACTTAATTATTCCCTATAGGGTACTTTCCCACCTCAGTCCTCTACCCTGGGTCTTGGAAGAACAGAGTCAATCAAGGAACAGGTCCTCCCTTCCCCACATGAGGCTGTCATCTAAGTTTGTTGGCTGTTAGTTGAGACTCTGAGTGGCAGCAGGTATGGCCCGCTGAGATGGTGCAATGCGGCCAGGACCTCTAGACGGGAGTCTGCAATTAGCCAAGACGGTTACTGCGTTTTTGGCAGTGAGACAGCAGTTAAAGCAAAGAAGGATCTTTTTCCAAGAAGGAAAAGCCATTTAATAAGTTTGAGTCAGTTTGCTCATAACAGCCCTACATTTGAGGACCAAAAACCCCAGGAGCTTGGCAAGTTGTCAGTGCTTGGCAGGTCCTCCCACCAACTCACCAAGGCTGAGGCTGGCCAGGCAGAACTTGGCTCCCTCCGCTTTGACTGTATGCATTTAATAGCATTCCTAGTTAACAAGAAAGTGAAGGCAGAGGAATCTTTCTCCCCATTAATCCAGAAGAGTGAAGTGTAGCGGCTGTAAGCGAGCCATGGTCCGAGTAACTGCACCGTGCGTTCGCACTGAGGGCTCTGTGTTGGGTGTATGCAGCTGGGAGCTTGGGGGCCACCAAAGCTGACCTTCGTGATCAGGAGTCGGGCAGGGTTTTCTTTTTTGTATATGAATTAACATTTCTAGATGGCTACCCAGTGTGAAAGTCTGGTTTTATAGTGGGTCAGGGAGCCATTGTGTACCTGTCTCATGAATAAAATAAAACAAAAACTACGTTTGTATAAATTATTTAAAAATACAGTGTGTTCTCATACTTTTTTTCCATTTCACCTATGGAACTTTTGCCAAAATGAAATCAAGTTTGAGTGTTTACAACGTTAGAGAAAACCAGCTTGTGGATTTTGAAATGAGGAGATGGACTTTTGTTTGTTTGTTTCACTTATTTTGGTTTTAATTTTTTTCTCTACAAATATTTCCAATGAAGTAAACAGGTCTGATCGTCTAACAATGGATCATTTGAATGAAGATTGAAATTGAATTGGAAATGTTGAGAACGAGCTTGTTTATCCTTTTCAAAAAAGCTGCAGCACCACCTGCAACTGATAAAAATTAGTACAAACATATCAAAAATCTTTAAAGAGACATGTGGCCAAGCCAGTGCTAACTCGGACAGAATCAGAGCACTGGTTGCTTAGAGGAAATATACCAGCATTCAGCTAATCAAGGATGTTAATCTGAAGTAAAGATTAAAATACATGGTTCAGGATTGCTTGGAGCAGAGGTTAATGCTGGGAAAGAAATGGTTGATTTCTTAATATTTTTTTCTCCTATTGTGTATTTTCCACAACATGAGTGTCTTAGTTACATGAAACTCACTCAGGCTTTAGAATAATTTCTCATTAGCAATAAGATCTACTTCCGGTTTAAGGATCTAAATTTGTGAAGTTCTGGATTCATATGCGGTACTACCACGGCCTCTAAAGACTAGAGCCTGTGGTTGTATGTATGAGGTCAGGCCAGGCCAGGCCAGAGTTACTGTAAAAGAAGTGAAGCGTTCTTAACCCACAGCCTGTCAACACAAATAGAAGCATGCCTTCATGCAATCTGTCACATATTCTTTTGCTTGTAATAAACATCTGTTACACCAAGATTTCTAAGTTTTATCAGGTTGACCTAATAAATGTATTTTTCACCCAATAGTAGCAGTATTGATTGACATTTTGGACCAAATAATTCTTTGTTGTAGGGAGATGTCCTGGGGGTTGTAGGATATGCAGCCAAATCTTTGGCCTCTACGCACAGGATGCCAATAGCACCCTCACAAAGGTCTCTAGACATTGTCAGTGTCCTCAGAGCAAAAAACAACCCCAGTTGACAATTACTGCTTGAAGCAGTTCTGTAAATAAAACAGGAACATGTTTGAAAAGTTCAAAATTGTACAGGAAGTATGAGACTCCATACTACTTCCTAAAGATCACTTCTGCTGCCTAAAGATAAAGAATTTTACGGTTCTCATATGTCTTCCAGAATGTTATCCTGTAAAAGCATATGTATCTATTCTGCACAGTCATGACCATCCAACATATACCTTGATATTTTTCATTTTAATATATCTGTAAGACTTTTGTATTACAGTGCTTACAGTTTTATATTACTCTTTTTTAATGTCTGCACAGTGTTGCATTGCTACAGATGAACCATAATTCATTTAACTAGCTATCAGTGTACATGTGGGTCCTAATTTTTTTTATCCTTCTGAATGCCATGGTAAACGTCCTTGTATTTTCATGTTGAATACTATGTGATTATAACTATAAGATATCATTTAGCATATTCCCTAAAAATGGAATCACTAAATCAAAGGAAAAGTACATTAAACATATTTGTAGACAGTGTTACACTAGCATCTGGGTATGAGGGTAGCCATTTCCCCAGGTTATGAAACTTTAAGTCTTTGCTCATGATACCCCTCTCTGTGTGTATTTCATAAAAAGTGAGATTTCCTGTATTTATAAGTTGTTTTTCTTCCCCCTGTGATCATATTGCATATATTCTTTGCCTATTTCCCTATCAGCTTATTGGGCATTTTGTTTTTCATTTGTAGGAACTCTTTATATATTAAGGAAGTTAGTCCTTTGTCATTTCAGATATTACAAATGTTTGCACTATTTATTTTATTTAAAATTTATTAACATTTTTCTTTATAGAAATGAATTGTTTCAAATTTAGCCCTCTTTTGGTACAGTTTCTGAACTTAAAGTCTACAGAGTTTTACATACAAAAGTGCTTTTTTCCCCCTGTTTTCTCCTATTGCTTTGAGTTTGGTTTTTTATGTTTAACTCTTCAAGCCATCTATAATTCATTTGAGTATTTAGAGTGAGACCAAAATACCGTATAATTTTTTCTAAATATTGTATCATGCTGTTGATAAAATTGCCTCATATTTGGGTACAGAATAATAAAGCTAGATCCATTCTTGGTGCTTGCAAAGAACCAAGAGAGGGCTATTATAACTCAGTGAAGGTGAAGCAGTGCTGTCTGGACAGCAGGCGAGGACCTGGTCTGTAGGGCTTTGTGAGTCAGGTCTGTGAATTTGATCTTATTCAAATTGTGTTTCTTTTTCATGTTGATTTCACATGTTTCTCTATATGTAGTATATGTTTTGATTTTTTTAATCCACTGAAAATTTTAAATTTTCTGTATTATTAGTACAACAGACACACTATTACTTCCATCATATCATTTTCTGTCATGTTTTTAGCTCTTAATGTTTCCTTGGTTTCTATCTTTTGTTGAAATTCTTGTCCTGTGTTACTTCCCTAAGGACTTGTAAACATTCCCACTGGCCTCTGGTATTGTATACTGGGGAGAAATGTGAAGCCAATTGATCTTTCCCCTTGTAGGTTAGCTGCTTTTTTCTGCCAGAATATATTAAAGTAGCGATCTTATAAAATTTTAACTCATTAATTCACATATCAGGGTACCAGTAGGTGTTAATCTTTATCTGTGGTTTTGTTTCCTGGGAACAAGCGTTGCTCTCCCTATTGGCTGAGTAAGGTAGTAGAGTATTTCAGAATTTCTCTTTTATTATATCTTTGAACATTTTTTTCTATTCTAGGTTTTTTTTTTTTAAGTTACTCCTTTTTGGAATTTTTTGGTTATCTTTGAAAGCCTGTCAGTTTCTCTTAAAATGATTGTTAACCTTTTGTGCTTTGTTTGACATTTGTTTTCCCAAGCCCTCCCTCCCTATCCCTAAGTGTTGTGTCAGCAGTATCAGTTCCGAGAGCTATCCCCCTTTATGTGCCTTTTATCTGCAACATTGACTATTTCTTTTTTTTAATAATAATATTTTTTTATTATATTATGTTAGTCACCATACAGTACATCCCTAGTTTTTGATGTAAAGTTCCATGATTCATTAGTTGCGTATAACACCCAGTGCACCATGCAATACATGCCCTCCTTACTACCCATCACCAGCCTATCCCATTCCCCCATCCCCCTCCCCTCTGAAGCCCTTAGTTTGTTTCCCAGAGTCCATAGTCTCTCATGCTTCATTCCCCGTTCTAATTACCCCCCTTTCTTTATCCCTTTCTTCTACTGATCTTCCTACTTCTTATGTTCCATGAGTGAAACCATATGATAATTGTCTTTCTTTGCTTGAATTACTTCACTTAGCATTATCTCCTCCAGTGCCGTCCATGTTGCTGCAAATGTTGAGATATTGTTCTTTTTGATAGCTGAGTAATATTCCATTGACTATTTCTTATTTGTTTCCTTCTTTGATATCTTAGACATCTTATTTTAGCTCTTGTTTCAGTGAAAAGCCATATTTTCTTGAGTACTTCTGTGCTTGTCAAGAGCATTCAAGATATTCTTCTGCCCTGTGACCTGGTTCTTTCTGTAGAAATTATTTCATATCATTGTCATTTATTCATCTATCATATTATTTCATAGACATATATGTTTGTGTTTTCCTTCTGATTTTCTGATCATGTCTAGGGAAGAGGGGCTGCAAAACTGTCTCAGAACACTTTGTCATCAAATGTTCTGCCTCTTCCGCACTGATCACCTGTCGCTTTGCAGCAATAAGCACCTCCCTCACTGCGATTTCTTCTCCTCCGGCGGGTTGGGGGGAGTCGTATATCTCACACTGAATGTGTGTATGTTATGAGTTTTCTGTTAAACGAGTTTGCATATATTTCTTTTCAGGTTCCCTTGATCAGTGTCTGCCCAGTTGATGGTCATTTATGCTCCCTACTCTACCCTGCCATCCTCCTCATTGCTTCTTGGGGGGGAACGTCATATGTGTGCACATTGCCCCTCAACCTCAGTTTGCTTGCTGTGCTGAATGGGACAAAGGACCTTAGCCACGACTTGGCCCTGCTTCTAGATTTCCCCCTTTAAACAGAGTTGGTTCAGCTGTTTCTTGGATTGTTTCCCCTATTTCCTGGAAAACTTTATATTCTGTAGGTTTTATCTGCTATCAGTAGTACCCCTTATTTGAGTTAATCTTGTTGTGTTTGTTATTTCCATTCTGTGTCATCTGTATTTTAATAAAGGCTATCCCATAGTTTCCTTGAGAGTAGCTATTTTCTATTTTCAATTATTTTCGCTGTTTTAACTTGATAGTTGGGGAGGGGGGAGAGCTGTAGAAATATCACTACTCTACCTTCAAAAAAAGACGATGAATTAACTGAATTAAGCAATAAAACAGTTACGTGTTCACTAGATATTTATCAGTGTTCACTCACTTGTTTGAGTAGGAGAATACAGAAGTATAACACAGTCTTGGGGGGAAATAAGGTTACAACTCTTGAAATAAGTCAAATGTGGATCCAGGCTCTCACTGAACTAAAAGCTTGGTTGAAGTATTGATTGTCAAGGCCCCTAGTGGTTAGAAAACAGTGTGATTGGAAATGTTGTTTTAGGGACAGCTAATATTTGAACAGGAGTTGTAAAAAATATTCTGAGTGCAGAACACAGCACAAACTTCTGAATCTTAGTCTCCCATCAATATTTCTTGACTGAGAACAGCCATGCCTCATGGGGACCTCTTAGGAGACAGTTAGATTTAAGAGTGTGTTGGCTTGTGGAAGGATTTTTGAAGGTCAGCAAGGTCAGCAAGCTTATCTTAGGTTTAGGAGAGATCCGTAGTAGTTTTTTAAACCAGGGGATGAGTTAATAAAAGCTGTGCTTGGGAAAACTTCATCTGGCAATTGAATTGAGGTGTGTTTCATATGATCCCACTGGGGCTCGGTGAGTCCTCTGTACTAGGTATCACACTCAGTACAGTTGTGCAGAGTAGGGAACAGTTCCTTTCACAAGAAGCTTAGTCTGGTGGATTCAAGAAACTGACCTGGAGTCAGTAAAATTTCAGTAGCAGAGTTGATCTCAGCTCTTATTATCATGGGGTAGCTGTTTTGTGTTGCCACTGTAGTTCTACTCTAGTAACAGATTCAGTCTGTCCTGGTTTTTACCACTAAGGTGGGTTCTGTCATTCACACAGGTTGCTTTACGGTCTACCTCCAAATCACTGGACTCCGGTTGTACCCCATAAATTTAGATGATTGTAAGCAGCGGCATGTTATATTTCATTTTTCCATATTTGCCTCCTTCTAAATCAGGTTTTTGTCCATCCTTATGGTGGCTCGCCCCTCTTCTGTTGCACTCTTCCTGCTCCACATCTTCTCCTAATTATGCTTCCTGATGGCTCCTTCTCTAAAATATTTTTATGCCATGGCATTTTGCTCCGCAGTTGTTTTTATGTCAGTCTTGCTTAATCAATTAGAATTATAGTCCGCTTGAAGACATAAATAATTGTCTACATTTTATTTATTTATACATCCCATGTTACTCCTGAAGATGATTTGAGCGTGTTCCCTCCATATTACCGCGTTTTGACCTTCACTGAGGTGGTGGACATCCAATTAAGGAAGGTCAATATTTTATGAGCTAAGCACACAAATGACCTAGAAAGGAGTTTTTGTTGTTTTTTATTTATGGTTTTTATCTGTTTGAAAGTCCTACAAAGATAAATCCTATTTATCAAATCAACTTTATAAGGAAAAAGAGCATGAATTTGAGACTCTTCCAGTCAATGAGAAGGTATTGCCATGAAACATATTTGATATAAATTAAATATAAGTTGCTTTTCTGTAAATATGTGCATATTACCAAATCGATGTATGCCATCAGTATAAATGTCCCTGAAAATATCAGTAAGTGTGATATTGGGAGCTTATATTTTATGAAAGAATGACCGCCACGTCCTGTGGCTCTTTATCCCTCAGCAGCTGTGTCCAGCTGGTGGTCCGCATTCCCCTGCTACTTCTTCAGTGAATGGAAACATTTGGGTCAATATTGATATAAAACTTCTTGAACTTTCTTCTCTTTCAGCTTTGGTTCGCCTTTGTTAATGGATTTTCTGGGCAGATTTTATTTGAACGTTGGTGCATCGGCTTGTACAATGTGGTAAGCATTCTCCATCTCTATCAGATAGCATGCGGAACTTCAGTGACATTCCTTTACTGTTTATGTCTGGGAAGTGTATCTAAGTCAATCATCTGTATACATAGCAGGCGGCACAAATACATCTTTACAGCCTTTGTTGCTGCGACACATCCTGCAGAAGCCCAAGCTCTCCACACATGGTTTCAATCATAGCAGATCATTCTTGAATAACCCCATGAAATTATTAACCCATATATCTTGATAATAGACCCTTGTTACCTCCTTACTAAATGCCTGCACAACATTTCCATGTTTTTAGCTCAAGTAAAAATTTCTGAGCTACATCTCAACCCATTTCACTTCATAATTTTATTGCGGAATTCCTAAGCATAGACACGCATATATAGTACGTAATCTACTGTCCTTTTTGTCCTTCTTAGAAGAGTATCTGTCCTTGTGGAAGAGTGTTTTCTTCCGCTGCTAGTGCTAAAATAATGCTGACTTCCAGCTCCCATGGTGAATGGTAATCAGCTTGTTCAGTATTTTTCATGATTCTAGAGTTCTTTTTTCATTACTTCACTATTGTGGATTCAAAATCTAGAAATAAATATAAACTACAAGCCAAAAATGATGAAGTGTAGCTACTTAGCTTTTTGTTGGGCAGTGAGAACTAAGGGGCTTATAGCCTGGTGCTTTGGAGACCCAGCATGCAACATTTCGAGTTGCACTTTCCCATGTCTTTTGGACACTAACTCTGACACTGCCTGCCCTGTGGGAGTTTATAGTCAGAAGCAGCCATCAGGGGTTGGTATAGGTGGCAGTTACCAGACATACAGTATAATCATAGTGCTATAAATATTTACAGCTTGTATACATATTTGTGGCTGCATGTTCAAGTCATCTGTCCACTCAGTCTTTTACTTACTTATTTATTTTGTTTTTTAGCAGCTACCATGCTAGGTTCTGGGTATAAAATGCCGCATAGGATAGGTTGCTCTAGCCCTGTGTAGCTTGACAAGTTAAAAAGGTCAAATGGATAGACTAAGCGGCCACTGAGCCTGAGTTCAGATCTTGAGTTTAAACAGTGTTGGCCAGTTAGGAACTGTGCCACGACCAAGTGTGCTAACACATTTGTTGCTAATACTTAGGCTCGAAAGGCAAAGGTGACCATAGTGAGAGCAGGGCTGAATCAATGCCCGTTCATTACTGTGCCAAAACAGCTACTCTAATTCACCTACCACATGGATAGAAGCTCAGGGACCTCCCCTCAGACAGATTGTCAACTTCGCAGAACTTAAAACTGTTTTGAGTCGATTAAAATTATGCTGACTGCTCCATAATGATTTAGTGCCAGAAAGGGCCAAATCCATGCCCATATACATATTTATAAATAGGAAGCCGAGACCTGTAAGACTGTACTTTAGAGCTAAGGACTGGAATACAAGTCACCTGGTCACACGAGGCATGGAGGCTAGCCCTACTTTTATGCTCAGGCGTGACAGCTGGTTTCTTTTCTTAGCTCCGTGCAGCCTTGGGCAATTCAAATTAATCCAACAAACTTGCATTGAGGGCCTGCTATGCATAAGATGCTGATAGGCTATGGGACAGCGTTGGTCAAAGCAGGGTCCACACACCACTTAGAATAACCAGGATTTGTTTGAAGATGCAGATTCCTAAGCCCCATCAGAGTTTCTCAGAGATACTGAAAAAAACCCAAAATTTTAAATACTTTTTTTTTTTAGTCATGGCTGTGCATATGAAAGTTTAGGACCCACAATAAACTTTGATCTCTACAGTTCGGAATGTGTGGTATGCTCTTTGTGTCCCCCAGACTACAGAAACGAGAATATTGCAATAGAGAAGTGAATTGCAAGGTGAAATGGCCCTATGTCACTACAGGTCCACAGAACAGGTGTTAGAGTGAGATGCCTACCAGTGGTGGCAGAGTTGGGATGGTCAAGGGTCTATGAAGTGGTGTTAAAAAGGTGTTGGCCTCCAGAACTCAATCATGCCGAAAGGGCCAAACCTTTTGAGAAAGTGGAAATTTCTCCCCATAGGAATTGTTTTGGGGCAGGGGGTGCCTGGGTGGCTCACTCAGTTAAGCATCTGCCTTTAGCTCTTCGGCTCAGGTCATGATCCTGGGGTCCTGGGATCGAGCCCTGTGTCGGGCTCCCTGCTCAGGGGAGAGCCTGCTTCTCCCTCCCCACTGCATGTGCCTCTCTCGTGTTCTCTCTCTCTCAAATAATAAGTAAAATCTTAAAAAGAGATTTTGTTTTGGTAACTTTTATTTGAAATAAATTGAAACTTAGAGAAATATCACAACAAGAGTATGAAGAACTCCTGTATTAGATTCCTAGTTATTAGCATTTTGTCCGCATTTGCATTGTCTCTCTGCACACATGCATGTGTGTGCACACACCCCGCGGGCACACATGCACACACCATAGACATGTGTGTGTATGCACACACATATTCCAGTTTTTGCCATTGCTGTTCCAATAATGTCTATTTAGTAGGTTTTTCCCACTCCAGCCTCACTGCAGAGTACAGGATGGTACAAGAGGCAGTTTGGGACATCTGAGACGTTCACCAGTGACCCCTCTTCTGGGCTGGATTTCCTCTTGCCATTTTCTCCAAACAGTATTTCTGTCTTGCTTGCCTTGCTTTTTCTTCTTCTGTATTTACTCTTTATATTTATATTTGATTCCCCAGGCCAGCTAAAGTAGTGAGTCATCATTTCTCATAGCAGATTAAATAGCATTAAAACTGACTTGAAACTCTTAAATCTCTCAGAATAATGAATGAATGCCATCCCATTGGATTCTCATTATATCCATAATCAAATTTCTCCATCATTTTATTTTATGGTTACAAGAACCACTGTGATCAGATGGATTTCAGTTAGATTTCATCTCTTATTTTATTAAGAGATAACTCTTAATGTGTTTTAAACTGTTGCAAAAATTTATCCCATTTAATCTTATGAAGTCAGCATAATTTGAAGAAAAAACTGTGAGCCAACCTCGCTTGTAAACAGAATTATAAAAATTATAAATAAAATAGCAGCAAATAGAGTTCAACCAAAGAATAAAATATTTGACCAAGTAGGGTTTATTTCAGGAATATAGGAGGTTCAAACTTTTTAAATATTTCTAAATATCATTATATCAACAAAAGAAAAAGAAAAACCTGATCTCATCAGTAGATGCTGAGAAAGTATTTGAGGCAAGTCAGCTGCCATTCCCAAAATAAGAACTCTAAGTAAAATAGGAAAGAAAGAAGCCAATTAACTATAATCCAGACTACTAAAAAAGAAAGAAAGAAAAAAAAAAAAAACAGTAGCATCTTGCCATAAATGGTAAAATTCTTAAATGATTTCATTTTAAATAAGAAATTAGTCAGGGATGCCTGAAATCACTATATAATTCAGCATTGTTTTTGGAATTTTCAGCAACTGCCAAGAAAATTAAATAACTATTACAAATACTAGAAAAAATGATTTCTCTGCTTATACAAATATGCACACAAAAAGTGGCCTTTTAAATGTGTTCACAAATGGCTGTATATCTAGAAAACCCAAAACATACCAGTTAGGAAATACTAGAATTATAAAAGAATTTATAAGGTGACTAGATCCATAATAAATATATAAGAAACAATAGCTTTTTTCTATCCTAGCAATCAATAGCTTTTTTTTTTTTAACTCTAGCAATGAGCACTTGGAAATGCAAAGGTATGATAGTCACTTTCATATACATTGCATAGGAAAAATTTTTATAGTACCAAATAGGAAAAAAAAGTCCAAAATCTTTTTAAGTATACAAAATGGAGTTAAACAAATAGAAAGGCATATGATTCTTTTGTATGAGAAGACTGTATTACACACACACACACACACACACACAAAAAACTCCTCTAAATTGATGTATAAATTTATGTATCCCAAATAGAATCTCCGTGATTGGTGGAGGGGAGGGAGTTGCATTAAATGATATCGAAGTATAAATGGAATTAACACATACCTGAGAATAAAGATGTAAAGTACAAAAAAGAACAATCGTAAGGGTCAACTTCTCTTTACTGAACATCAGACTATACTACAAACCTGTTGTAACCAAGTCAATGTGATGCTGACCCGAAACTGGACTAATAAGTTAGGGAATCCAGAAGTAAGTTCCAGTTTTGGATTCCAGATCTGTAATATGTGAGAATTTAATAAATGTCAAAAGTGCTATTTTAGGTTAATGGGAAAAGTTTGCATTAGTTGTGTTCTAACAACTGGCTTTTCATTTGGAAAAAAATAAAATTGGACTCCCGTCTTATATCACATATATAAATAAATTACAGATATGTTAAGGCTTACATGTGAAAAATGAAAACTGTAAGCTTCCTTGCAAGGAACTCCTGAAAACTTTCATAACCATAATTGGACACTCAAAGCTCTTCTTGACCATATAAAAAGTAAACGCTTTTATACGACAAGAGAAACCGTAAAGAAAGCCAGGAGACAGAGTGCATTTTATAATATAAAGACAGAATGGATATCCGTTATACTCTAAGAACTCAGGAAAGTGGATAAACCACAAATAGAAAATGGACAAAGGACTTGACTAGACCGTTCACAAAATTGCAAATCCAAACGTCCAACAAATAAATAAAAACATTCTCAAACACACCAGGAGTCAGGGAAATGTAAATTTTTTTTAAAGATTTATTTTTTTATTTTAGAAGGAGAGAGAGAGAGTGTGTGTGAGCTAGTGCAGGGAGTGGGGAGGCGGAGGGAGACGGAAATAGAGAAACTCTAAGCAGACTTCGTGCTGAGCGCAGAGCCGGACATGGGGCTCAATCCCAGGACCCTGAAATCATGACCTAAGCTGAAACCGAGAGTTGGACGCTCAACTGACTGCGCCACCCAGGGGCCCCAGAAGTGTAAATTTTTTAAAGTAAGAGTTAATATCTCTGACTTTTTTAGTCTGGAGAATATTAAATATAACACCTATTGTTGATAGGGAAGCAGGGACAAGATTACTATTGTCCTGTGTGAGGGAAAGGTAAACCTTTTTTGAAAGCAACCAAGCAGCATCTTGTTTTTAAAATTAAAATTTTAAAATAAATGCCTTTTACCCCACATATGCCTTTTTACCCCACAGCCCTGTTTCTGGGAAACCTTCCCATATAAATATAACGTATATATGTTATAATATATTGTAGATGTTTATTATATAATGTTTTTTGGAACAAAGAAGTGGAAACAAATGAATGCCTATCTGTAGGTGAAGAGCTTAAAAAATACGGTACATTCCTACTATGAATTACCAGGTGGACATGAAAAAGATTGTATAGTGTCAGACCCAGCAGACTTGAAGGGCATCCCATAATGCATTGTTTTGTGAGAGAAATATGAGGAAGAAAAATGTGTAATAATGTCTTGTTTCTGTAACAACAAAGAATGATCCCCAAAAAGTATATGTATGTGTATGTGGTATGTTGTAAGCAGGCTGAAAATATGGTAGGTCCTACCGGGCAGTTGGCCATTGGTGAAGGGTGGGACGATTTGAAGTGGGTAGAAGGTCAAGGAAAAAAGGAAAAAAAGTAAGGATGGCAGTATCAAGTGTGCACGATAGCACAAGGGTGAGTTGATGTACTAAGAGTGTGCAAAGCTTCCGGGATGTTTGTTAGGAGTACCTCCCTTGAACAGACCACTCGTATTCTTGTGAGAGAGACAAGTATGGCCACTATTGATCCTTTTATCCTTGAAATCTGAAGAACGTTGACATCCCAGCGCTGTTTTCCTTTCTGCTCCAGGGTGAGAGCGGAGCCTGCAAGTTTTATTGGCCTCCCTCCACCACATCTCTGATTGCTTTATCCTAAGAGATTTGGGAAAGGCTTATTTATCTGGACTCAGGCTCCCAGTAACTGGTGTCCACAGCATTCTCAGAGGCACACGTCCAGTTCCCACGGGCTTGAGGGCTTGCTGTGTCTGCGGGCATGGATTTGCTCGAAGCTGATGCTAAACAGCGAGCGACCCAGTCTCCGAGCCATTCCCAGAACCAAGAGAATGACCTGCAGGACTGCTGTACCCTCTGGGCTGGAATGACGTATTTATTCCAAACCTCTTCTTCAGAATCTGGCTTTCTCTTTCCAAAACACAAGGGTGTGTCCGCCCCCTGTAGATTACAGGTAAAGGTAGAAGTCTCGGAAGGAGCCATCTGCCCAAGAAACTCATTGTCATGCGAACTTGCTGTCTCCTTCCCAGCCCTATCTTGTGCCCTGTCCTCAGCCAGCCACCACCCTGGATATCCAACCCCTACCCCCAAATGTACCACATGTGTTCAGACCTGAAGCTTTGTCGGCGGGGGGGGCCTGTTTTAGGGGAGTACTTCCTCCTGTGCCCCTCTCCCCAACATCCCTCTTCCTCCTGCCAAATCCCCTAGGTCTGGTACCTTACAGGTCAGGCACTCTGGTCCCAGAATCCTTTCCTGACTCTCCCTTCTCCTCCTCCATCCTCACCCTGATGAGTAGTTTTACAGAGCGCTGTGTTTTATGCGTTTATTTATACGCCTGCTGCCGGCTGCCCGTCTCCACCTCTGTAGTAGACGGAGTTCCTGGAGGTCAGGGACCTGCTTCTTTTCCTTCTTCTTCTTCTGTCTTTAAATCTCCGTACCTGTTTCTGGTGCTTATCACAGTGTCTGGCCCATAATTCATTCCCAATAAATGTCTGTCAGATTTATAAATGGATGAAGTACACCGTGCTTCCTGAAATCTGAGTGTAAGATCAGGATGGGAAGTTGTAAAATTGTGCCTCAGCCGACGCTCGCGGAAAGCCCGACACTCCACAAAGCCACCTAAATCACCACTCATTTGACAAAGGAAGGTAGTTGTTAATTTAACATGATTTCTTAGCTAATCAGATATTTATGGTGTTGTTTTTAATGTCCAATGGATTCATTTTATGCTGATTAAAGTAACAATTAAAGATGGTCTCTCATGCACTTTCTTTGTTTGGAGGGTGTCTGGGGAGTTGTGAATCATTGAACCTCAGGTTCGGACTTGACTTAAAATTAAGTCATCATTCCATAGAACGGAAACACCTAAGCCAGGCGAATCAGAGCATCCTCTTTTAATGGCTCATTGTTCTCCATACAGATTTTCACCGCACTACCACCCTTCACGCTGGGAATCTTCGAGAGATCTTGCACCCAGGAGAGCATGCTCAGGTTCCCACAGCTCTACAAAATCACCCAGAATGCAGAAGGCTTCAACACAAAGGTACACGGTGTTATTGCACAATCGTCAGCTCAGAAGGGCATAAGCACTGCTGTATGTCTTCCAGCTCTAGTTATCTGCCTGGGAGAGAGCTAATGCATTAGAGAGAACATTCAAGACGAAGTGAGACCCCTGCCCTCTCCCAGTATAGCAAGGCAGTGAATTCAAGATGGCAGCTCGGAAAGGAAGCTTCCATGTTGCACGTTCAGTTCCTGCTTGTCGACTCCTTTCCTCTTGTCCATGTGTGGCCAGCAGCACCCATGGCCCTGGGGCCTCTAGGATCAGCTGTCAGAGACTCCCCTTACCCTTCATAAAGCCCTGCATTGAGGTGGGCTGGGAGCTTGCCTAACAGAGTTTTCTCTCCACCATGCTTGGTTTTTCCTTTAAAAGAAAAAGTTTCTTTAGCTAGTGAGAAAAATTGGCCAGATGTCAACGCAGGAACCAAGTCAGTCCTAGGTACCTTTTTTTTTTTTCAGACTGGAGAATCAGAGGAGAGAAAGCCCCTAGACCTAAAAGGCATAAGCAGTCCTGCAAAGGGCCAAGCAGAAGCTGGGTTCGGTGTTGCCAGGATTCGCAGTCAGTACTGGCAAAGGGAATCTCACGGGGCTGCCAGTCATAGCTAGGGGGCAGAGTGGTTGAGGGCCACCGGCCAGAAGGAAAGACATGTGCCTGGCTCGGTGCAGGATGCCTGTATTGCCATGTTTCTGTCTTAGATTTTTGTGCAGGAGGGGATTAGGAAGTTGAAACAGAGGTTCACTGAAACATTTTAACAGAGTTCAGTGAAATTCCTGGGCATGGGACACGTGCGTGATTTGCTTGGGTAGCCAGTGGGGCCTTGGTTAAGGATGCCAAGGGGTGTCCTCTGTAGGAGAACACTCTCTGAAGCCTTCGGTTTGAGCCAGGTATTACTGATGGTCTTCCTTCAGAGCTGCCTTATTTTGAGGAGAGCATAATAGGCGCATTCAAGCCTGGAAAAAACAAAATGGATCCTATTGGTTCTAGTGTCTTCCATACACAGGAAGACTCGAATGAATAATTGTATCAGCCCCTATTTACTATGATTTTATCAATGGGAAGCATGGCCTGTTGGTTCTGCATTCTTTACATAAACCTGTTTTTTTACAGAGCTTGAATTCAAAGACCCTGTAAGATGGGAAGAGGGTAGGGAATGGACCCACTTAAAAGGTAGTAGCGCTGAGAATGCTCCAAGCAGACACCTTGGAGAATTTTTTTTTTTTTGAGGGGTTGGGTGAGAAGGTCAGGGAGAAGGAAGAAAAAAACTGAGCATTTAAAAATGGAAAAAGCTTACAATTTTTTCTTTTCTCTTTTCTTTTTTTTTTTTTTTTTGTTTCCCTACCACTATTTAGGATCAAGCTATATGACAATCCCCAGCACAATCTGTAGATTTTCTGAATAATTTTGAGCTGGCTTCAGTGTAGTAGTTCTGTCATCTCAGTAGTTAAAAAGATCATTGAAATGCATTTATGAAACTATAATTTAGAAGGAACTAAACTTTGTGTTCTTCTGTTTGACCTTTCAAGTGCTTAAAGAGAATTTTTAAACGTGCATGATATTAACCAAACTCCTAGAAATTAACAAGTTGCTTGGGAGGGATTTTAAAAAGCAGAACGAAAGAGTCAGAGCGCCATGTAAGAATCTACATTTAAAGTGTTTTTAATGCTTTCAGAAAGTCCACAGTTCCTGTCTCTTGTTAACAATTTTGACCTAATACCTTTCTCTTTCTAGATGATTGTAAAAGTCTGTTGTCTTTTTTTTATGATTCTAAAAAAGGATTATAATTCATTTTTTGGATGTGGGCAGATTGTGTATTGGCCCATATATCTGTGCATATATATTTAGGTCTTTGCAGCAAGGTAATATTATCTGGAGATAGTCCAGTCATTTGTATGTAAAAATGAGGAAATCGGTATTTTTTTAACTTCAAGAATAATACTCCACTTCTGGAGCTACGCAGCCCGCTGCCAGTATCCTTCACAATGAAGCATTTGTTGAGTTGCACAGAGGTCAAGAGTTGTGGGCAGCTCCTGACTCCCTTGGTTTGTTTTCCCTTAGGTTTTCTGGGGTCACTGCATCAACGCCTTGGTCCACTCCCTCATCCTCTTCTGGTTTCCCATGAAAGCGCTGGAGCATGGTAACGGCTTCATGATTTCAACTGTCAGCAAGTAGCTCTGCAGTCCCTCTGGTGCCAGTTGTTCACAAATTTTTTTTTCCCAGTTCTGCAGACCGAGAGATCACAAGAACACATTTTAGAAGAAAAACATACCTAAAATCTAATGAGAGCTAGGGCTCAGGTTTATAGCTTGTAGGTTTCATCCATTCTGGCTCTGAGAGCCCATTTTATTTCCAGTTGCCTGGAGAGTTTAAATGCTAGGAATTCTACACTTTATTTTTAATAACTGTTTGAGTTGAGGATCTTGAAGCCAAGCACTGTACTGTAATGAAACATTGATGCCTCTCGTCCGCGAGTTTGACATTTTCTGTTAATTACTTGGGCTTTCATTTTCTAACCTCACATATAGCTAGGCAGGATCACTCAAATCTTGGGAGGATCTAACCTTACACCTAGTTTCTTGAAAGCGTCTCCTTTCTTTGACATACACATTTCAAGCAAACTTTGAAAGTTTGAGGACTGATTCTCTCAGCTGGTTTTAGTCTTTCCTCCAGCTGGAAGAGTACGTGTAAGCCACGTGGCTGCCTGTATTCGCTCAAACTCCTTAATGCGTCCAAAGGGCTGCCTCCTAAAGAGACACATCTTTTAGTCTGAGGAAAGGAAAATGGATCATGAGAATGCTACTCTTTCATCCCGCTCAAATAGTAATCATCCCCCTGGGAAAAATGACTCCAAATGTTGACGAGACAAGGCCGTTTATTGTTCAGAGAACCAAAGAATATAAAGCTTCCAAGCCTCTTTGTTTCTGTGTCAATCTGTTTTGTGCTTCAAACAGAAATGATTCATCCTCACTGATATTCTTTAACCTATTAAATACTGACAGTTAGAGAAAATGCATACACAGCCAATTTATTACACCCTCTGACCTGTTCTTTTAGCTTCATCGACCTCCTTTTCCTTCAAGGGTCCCTAAGTCTCTAGATCAGGAAATAAAATTTTCTGCTTCTAGCCCTCCACCCCCCACAAGGGGCATTCTAGCAAAATCGTCTTCTTTGAACTCTAAAGCTCTCCTGTGTTTCATCTTTACTCAGTGTGGATTTTTATGGATTTCGAGTGAGTAGGGGCTACAAATAGAAGAGTGTTGAATGTGGCTTGTTTTAGAAGCTCTGCCAGTTTGGTGATAGAAGCCGCCATCACTATAGCAGGATGGACTGGGGATGGGAAGCAATTTGTCTGATGAGCTTAAGAACAATTTGCACAGCTGTCCTCTTATCCCTGAGCCCATACTTAGGAAGACACAGGGACTAGCATGGACTAGACCACAAGTACCATCTTCAGGCCCCTTACCCTTCTTATCTAGACATTGCACTCTGGTCCTAACTCTGAAGTGCTTGCCTTTGGGCTCTCAGAAGATTTATAAAATGGTCATTCACTTGCCTGCTTCAAAAAGCACTAATGTGGCCCATTCTGCAGTAGAGGCGATGGTTTTCCAATCCTGGAGTTAGGATTATGTGCTTTGACAGTGTGGTTTGCTGTTTATGGTGGAATTGCTATAGTCTACCTAGATGCCACAATGTAAATCTGCTCATTCACCTGAAAGAGCCTGTGTTTAAAAGCAGATAGACTCCCAAAAGTTATTAATTTACCTGAGAGATAACACCAAGTGAATTGGAGGTACATTTCTGCCACCCTTATCTGCTTCCCTCAAATTTGGCAATTTGCCTAGTAGGCAGCCCAGAGGATGAGTTTTTCCAGTGTGTATTATCATCACTATCATCATCAGGCCATTATTTCATATATGTATGAAGCCTTCGGCGTAGAGGTTTTCTTTTAATTGTGTTGTAAACATTAACCTATTGAGTGAAACTCTGTGAGATGAAATAAATTGCAAATATTAATTATATTTGGCAGATAATTATAGAAAGCCATTGGTGTTCTTGTTCATTAGTTGACTTCCTTTAAAATGAATATTTTAGAATTAATTTGTAAATTCTCACTGTTAATGCGTAGCAAAAATGATTGCATCATTGTTCATTAACCTTATTCATGTAATATTTATGTCTAAGACACCGTGGTGGATTCTAAGGGTGATAGGTGAATGAATCAATGTGGGTCTTACTGTCAAAGAGTTTGTAGTCTGGTAGGGAGATTAGATTCACACATGGAAACTTCTAGTACAAAGTAGAAAATAATCATCTCGAGTAAAATACAGATAATGTGCTATGGGAGTTCAGAGGGCAGAGAGAAAACTGCCCTTCATTTGGGATTATTAATGACTTATTAGAAGAGGTAACATCCAGCCTTAGCCTGGAAGTTCAAGTAGGATCCAGATGTGTAGGAATGGAAGGAAGAGCTGAACAAAGTGGGGAATTTCAGGGCAGATGTGGAAAGCTGCGAGGAGTCAATCCCTTCAAGGGTGGAAGACAGGAAAAGGTTTGACAAGGTGGGTGAAAACTGGACAGCTCAGGGTTTTGAATGTGAGGTTAAGAAGTCAGGACTCAAGGGGCACCTGGGTGGCTTAGTTGGTTAAGCGTCCGTCTTCAGCTCAGGTCATGATCCCAGGGTCTTAGGATCAAGCCCCACATCAGGCTCCTTGCTTAGTGGGGAGTCTGCTTCTCCCTCTCCCTCTGCCTGCTGCTCCCCCTGCTTGTGTTCTCTCTCTCTCTCAATCTGTGTCAAATAAATAAATAAAATCTTAAAAAAAAAAGTTAGGACTTAAGATGTTAGGTAAAGAGTCAGCCTAAATTTTAAATCAAGGAGCATGTCATGATCAGAGCCATTTGGGGGAACAAATGCATCCTGCCAGGTAAGGCGAATGGTAGGAGAGCTAGAGGGAAGAACACTAGGTGTGTGTCCAGGTATTGCAGGGAGCGTGTAAGGAGAGTTACACCCAGGAAACAGGAATGTGCTTGACGAGGAGGGAGCGTGTTTTGAGAACCTCTTGATTCAGCAGAATCACAGGCTATCTGTGATGTGCCAGACCCTGAGAGTGCACACGTAGAAATTCTGCCTCTCCTGCCCTCCAGCAGCTTCCGGAAGGTCAGAGCTGACGATCAGAAGGTGCATATATCACTGCTTCGTGGCCAGTGTGCTACAGGGATACAGCCCTGTCCAGTGGGTCAAGGAAGAGGTTTCTCTGAGGAAGTGACATTTATGTTCTTGAAAGATGAGGAGGGACTGATCAAGTGAGGCAGGGCAGATGTGGGGAAGGGTGGGGAGAGAGCATTCCTGGCCCAACCAGGCAGACACACAAGAACCTGAAGAGGCCATGGGCAGTATTTCCTAATATGGACTAGGGGGACCTGGATTCCAGACTTTGTCTGGCCCCCTGATGAGCATTTCAGGATGCTGGACAGTGAATATCGGTAACCTTCCCTCCTTCTTTCCCTATCCTTGTGCAACTATAATAGATCCAAAACATGTCTTCACATATTCCCAACATCCCCTCTGGGGTCAGCAATGGCACCCCTAGTAGAGACAGCTACAGCATGGGGGGGGTGGCGGGGAGTGGCTGGAAAGGAGGGCTGGGAGGTTAGGGTTAGATGAGGGTCAGATCAGGAAAACCCAGGTGGGGACTTTTCTCGTTGAGGGGTCGGAGGTAGGAAGACTGCTGTGTAGAAAAGCACATAATGTTTGGCAAGAACATGAGTTTTTTGGGGGGTGGGGGGTGGAGAAAGAAAGTCAGTGGTGGAAATCAAGAAACATTGCAAGTTTGAGAAGACAGGGATATGGCTACTGATTGGATTACTTGTTTATGTGTGCTGATTTACTGTCTTAACTCTAAATGAGTTCTTGTTACACTTTGAATCACCATTTAGAATGATGTATCACTCCACCCCCAAAGAAACACAGGAACTTGGCACTGGTTTGAGGGGAACTGAGGTACTTTCAAGGCCTGGGGGACCCTGATATAACAGAGGAGTGCCTCTATCCACCCCTAAGTCCCACCTGAAGCTGTCCCCCAGACTCTGCTCCACACCCAGAGCCCTAAAGGAGGTTTGCCTGACAGGCTAAGGTCCCTAGAGTCCCTCATTTCATTGTTCCACACTTTGTGGATTATGTCACAAAGATGGTGAATTTTACTGGGGGTTTCTCTCTCCACTATCCATGAAGAGAGACTTAGAGGCTTACATACCAGTGTTGTTCAATTTGGGCACATAATTGTTGGGAAGAAATATTTTTGAGAAGGTGTGAGCCCATCGTTCATTCCTTAGAAATGTTCCAAGAATTTTGCTTTGCTTATTTTTGCGTGGTTTTGGATAGACCTTTCAAAGCACTCCTTTGCTGATGGAGTTTGTGATGATTCATTTCAAGTTTCAAAATAAATTTTTCCACTCAAGCAATTCAGCAAATCAGATTTCTTCCAACCATCACAACCTTACGTTCAGTCCCATGAGCTATCTACAGCTTCCACCCTTTGATCTGAAAGTGAGTCTAGGTTAAAACTGGAGATGTCACCTTTGGGGGGACCGAAATTCATCAAGACCCTTGGTGTCAGGCCACACTCAGGTTTTCCATTGGTGGAATCCAGTCTGCATATTTGAGTAATCCTCCTTGAAGTGGAATGTGGTTATTGGCAAAAGAAAGTAAAATCAGTTTTGACTTAAAAAAAAAGGAAATTTTCAGATTTTTCTTGATGAAATTTTAGAGGGGAGTGACGAGAAAGAGAATATAGTTAGCAGCAGAAAAAATTCCTCAAAACATTTGTTTCTCAATTCTTCACAGTCCACACCCTGGAAATCATTCCCACCCCTCTTCAGAAGGAAAATTACCATATGGATACTTATTCTGTTGGCACTAATTAAGCAGCAAGGTCTTTTGAGATTTCTGGAAAAGTCTATTTCATACTTTTTAATAAACGTACTGCTAGAAGATCAGTTTTTATAAACTCTGCACATGTATAAGATGAAATGCAGCCTTGTCTCTGCTTATGGCATTAATGCGTTATTGGAGCTTGAATTATTTCTGATCTGTACCTGGTACTGCAAATTTAGTTATTTTATATCACGTAAATCCTAATGACTTGCCTTGCTTCACATTCAGCTAAGTTTGGGCAAGACTGCCATTGTTCTCTGAGACTGCAACGTCTTAAATTCAGTTATTTATTCATTAAAAAGGAACAGCTAAATGAGTCTGTTCTCTGTGCCAGGCCCACAGTGGCTTCTGGGCATCCCGCAGGGAGCCAGTATTGCGTCAGTGAGCACCGCCCTAACCTACTTGATGGCGGTAGCGTCTGGGCCTGCTGGGAGAATGTGCTATTGCAGCCACAAAGTTTCCCAACAAAATGCTGTATTTTCCAGTAAGGTAGGAGAAACAGTAAGACAATGTTTGCTCCCCTTTACAAGTCACTACCCTACTGCGCCCAGATTGGAGAAGATCTGAAATCAATGGAAAGACCTAGGGATGAACATTAAATGATAAATGGGACAGAAAGGGGAGTGGTTACTCCACGTGGCCTCTGCCATCTGGAACCCCTGCTGAGGGGACAGAGTACTGGATGGTCTTCCCAAGACCCTGAAATATGTAAGTCAATTGAAGGGGGCTTGTCCACTAAAAACTAGAAAGATGGAATACTTTGGAAGTTTTTTAGATTTTTATACAAATGAAATTACAGCTTATAAATCTAAATACCTCATTGCTAACCCCATTGAAATGTACTTAAAATAAAACCAAGTTTCCAAATTCAGAACACTTTTTGTTTTATTTGGGCTTGTTTTAAACACAATGACCTATGGAGGGAAAGCTCGGACATTTCATTCTGCCTCACAGATCTGTAGCCCAGGGTTTGGAAACACAGAATTGGGCTAGAGGCCCATTGTTTTCATTCCGTTAAATATGTCCTAAGTTTCAGTGTCTCTTTTGATAAACCCCGTGTATATGTATTTGAAACAGTCAGGTTGGTGTAATGCTGTAAGAAGAATGAGCCAGAGTTCCCCGATTTCACTAACCCTTATAACTTTATCAGGAAATTGAATTGAGGTGCATTAGCTGGGGTGGGAATAACCTGTAACAAACAACCCCCAAATCTTGGGGACGTATCCCAATAAAAGCTTATTTCTTACTTATGTCACCGTCAATTGGAGGAGTGCATTGAGCATATTTTCTTATGTTCCATATTTTTTCCCACATTTTTGATGCTCTGATAATGGGGGCCTTGATCCTGGAGAGACTGGCCCCCCCCCAGGGCTACCGCTTTCCGAGGGAGAGCAAAGGACTCGCCTGCAAGAATGTCTCTGATACTCATTCAGCCCCTCCGGAGGCCACACCCCCAACCATCTCCTCTATGAACTCTCACTCACCAATGCAATATTCCCCCTGCCCTAAATCACCCCAGGGCCAGATAGCAGACAACTAGGGATCACCGCTATAACCCAGAACCTGCTGAAATTATTCACACTGTCCAATCCTAAGCTTACACCGCATACTTACCCTGCTTTGTCCATTCTATCCCCTGAAAACCCCAGTAAAGGCTCTGGACCATGTTCTCCCTTTTCCTCTTCTGCCTCCTTACTGATCCCGGTGCTTTCCCCTTGTGGCCCTGCATGGCTTCCCTGCCTCCTGTTTCTAGGGATCAGTAAGTATAAACTTCTTCCTTCCCAACAGTCATTTCCATGTCTACGTATCTTACCGTACGTTGTTAAAACAAATTCTGGGCCCATTTCAATACAGTGGGCCTCCATTTCATGCCTGACCCCCGTGTGCACTCTCAGCCTTCGCATTGGTAGGGGACAGAGCCAGGAGAAGGAGTGGTTGCTCTTGACCATCTCTGGCAGGAAGTGATCCGTCACTTCTGCTGGTGTCTGATTGGCAAGGACTGGTCACAGGGCCTCACCTGGGTGCAAGGAGCTAGGGAACATAACTGTGCTCCCAAAGAACAAGAGAGATGTCTATGGCCACACAGGTGGCTGTTTGACATTGGCAATCAAGTTCGCTTTTCATCATTGTTCCCACCCTTCTTTTAAACTACCTTTTTAAAATCCATTTTTAGTAAATAAAAGTGAAAAAAAAGAAACATTGAAATTTGAGTTTCGTATCCTTCACTTTATCCATCAGTAATGGCAGTAGAGAGGAGAAAATCCAGCAAAGAGGCTTATATAACCAGGAACTTAACCCAGCACTGGTTATGAATGTAATTATAATCACTAACACTTGTATAAACTCTACCTTCTACAAACTCTTTCCAATATTTTATACCACTCTTTACAAAGAAAGGAAAAAATAAATTTTCTCTTCATGAATACATAGCATTGGAAGGAAAAAGAATAGTTTCAGCTATAGTCCAGGTAGGCCAGGCATTTGACCAGGGTGAGTGTAAAAGTTTGTTTGTAAATGAGTTACTTAGAACTTTGAATACCTCTTCCCTCTTGATACTAATCGAGTAGTACCTGGTTGGTGTAGGCCTCCTTCAAACGTCTGCAGTCTTGAGAGGCCCAGAGAGCAAGATGGGAAAGAGACACCCCGCGCATGTTCTGGAATAAGGGCTGCTCTCAACCAGAGCTGCTGAGAGCCAGAGGCGGGAACGGGAAAGCAGGAGAAACTTGGCATCTGCTCTCCAGCCAGAATTCTTGGCAGGTGCCTGGATGTCCAGGGAATGGTACCCTCCACCTCAGTCCTCCCTCCTGATTCACATGTGAGTGAGGTGCCTGTGATTTGTAATTCAGGTGTTCTGTGGATTCTTACCTCATTAAAAATGCACATATAAATCCACCCCATCTGTTTTCTTGATTTTTAAATCCTGTCTTTGACCATATGGGACTATGCTATAACTTTGTCTTCAGATTTTGCTTTTTGTCAGAGCCATTTCTGGATGCATTTTTGTGGTTTAGCTGGGTCATGATGTAATGCTTTTAATGAGCATTTAATTGAAATGGCATCTTTATAAAATGTCACCAACCTAGCCCTTTGGAATATTCTGAAGTAAGTTCCTTGATCATTCCGTCTGCTTAGAAAATGAGACATACTTTCCTTACAGATCGTGGGTTTTCCCACAAATATTTGCAGAGAGGTTTTGCATGCAGCCATCTTGGGCTGTCACTACTAGTGTGGAGGGTCCGAGTGGTTTTGTCCCAGTTGTTCACAAGAGCCTGTTTTAGTGACTCTTTTTAAACCACATTTGGCTAATCCTACTTTATGTTGGCCCCTGGATCCAAGCAGATTTTGCATATAAGTCTGGAAGGACAGTGACAAGGCTGCTGTGGGTCCTTGGATCCTGAAGCCGCAGTGTGATATTGGCCTCTTAGAGAATGAGCTGACTACTCAGGACAGTGTCCCCAACTCTGTCACTTTGTTTAACACTTTTGATGTTTATAGTGAACACCATCATTATATCGGGTTTTACATCACATGTAAATCATTCTAAATGGGACTCTGTTTCATCAAAGTAGATGGGGAAATTTTCCTACTCTTTTAGGTCTTTCACTCTATGGAAATCTTCCTACGGACTTTTGGGAGAGGCAATGCCCTCCTCTCTCATTTCATCTCTCATCTGGGTGAATTTGATCCTTGATTTGCAGAAGGCTGCCTGGTCCCAGTTCAGTTCAGTGCCAGCTCTTCTGGTGCAATAGGCCGCTTAATCCTTCTTACCTCTCTCCTGCTCCTGTTCGGTTAAGCCTTTGTGTGCTAATGACGGGTTTCTGTTGGGAAGTGCTTAGTGTCATGCTGGTTAAGATAGGAAAACAAAGGTTTGGTGAGATTACATCTCTCCACAGGAACTTTTGATGGATCTCTCTTATGAGGGACCCCTTGAGAGCCTTGCAAGGTTTGGCCCCTGCCCGCACACCCACACGGTCCTACCCTACGTCTGGCAGCTCACCCCTCCACCCAGCTGGGGGAGGGAGGTTCACTTCCATGCCTCAGCGTAGGCTGATTTCCTTTTTGCCTGCTTTGTCCTTTCCCTTCTCACTGCCCCCTTCTTCCCAAATAGCCAACTATACCACCCCTTGCTGCTTTGTGCGAAGTAATGTTCTCACTCTCGTTTACACAGATGGTGGTTAAATAATTTTCTGAAGGCTGGCTTGGGGAACTTTACCACTCACCTGGGTTTGGGGGTTACTTTTTCCCTTTCAAAAAAAAAATCACTTGTGATTTTAAATATCTGACTAAAAAACAGCTAAACTACAGGAAAGATTGTTTTCCTGAGTGGATCNCACCTGGGTTTGGGGGTTACTTTTTCCCTTTCAAAAAAAAAATCACTTGTGATTTTAAATATCTGACTAAAAAACAGCTAAACTACAGGAAAGATTGTTTTCCTGAGTGGATTGTCAGAATCATAACAGTGCTGTTAAATTTAAGCCAAGTGGAAAAAATAATTTGTCAGCAGCGTGCTTCAGGAATACACTGGCTGGTCTAAACGGGCTTTTCCACACTTGAATTATCAGAAGGCGGTAGCATACTGCTGCATTCATTCACAGTGATTTCTTAGGGCTTCTGATCTTTTCTTCAGTAGTAGGTTATTGGCAGGATGGAACAAAGATGAGGCCCACAGGTGTTTGCCTCTAAAGCAGTTGAAATATAACCCGTAACAGAACCATCCATTCCATGGGAATTTCCCCAGTAGGGTGTGCAGAGTGATGGCTTGTGCTTTGTCTAAAGGATGCTCTCTTTTCGAGACTTTTGGCATATCCCAGAATCTCAAGTTGGTTTAGGAGCTTCTCCTTCAAGGAGTAAATTCTTTCCAGATGGTGTGAGTTTGGAGTGGGGCAGGAGGTACTCTTTCCTAGCAGAAAACTAAGAGGCAGTGTTGAGTTGTCCTTCCAAAATGATGAACAGAAATAAAAGGTTTATCCTGTCTTCTCTAAAAGTTATTTTAAGTGTGTTCAGATGACCTCAAGTGTAAACATTGTATTTAACGCCAGTGAGCATTTTACTCTCTTGACAAGGTAGAAATTAATGCAATATAAAACTCTAGAAGCTATGGTTGGAAAATGTCTTTTAGTCTTCCCTGTTTTCCCTGCATGCCAAGTTGCCCGCAGAGCACTCAGTAGTCTTAAGGGTCCTCTTGGAGGTCCTGTCCTCATAAGTGAGCTCTCAGTCCCACAGGTAATTCCGGAGTTTGCCCTCTTCTAAAGGCCATCTGGCATTGTGAGTGGCAGCACTTTGTACTAAAGGTTCCCATTGTTTCTTCCTGTCAATAGTGGGACAACTGGGGACCACTGCATTCTCTCCTAGTCTGACTAGAGAGAAGAAGGTTCCCTTCATACATTAGACACTCTCATGTCAGTATATTCTGTACAATTCTGCATATTCCAGTTCCTCCTCTGTCTTACCTCCAATGCTGTGGTTCTTAGACCAGACGATTTGATCCCCAGGAGACATTTGGCAACATCTGGAGAAAGTTTTAGTTGTCACAGCTAGGGAGTGGGGATTCCTAGCATCCACTGGGTGGAGGCAGGGGTGCTGCCAAACGTTCAGCAATACACACAACAGTCCCGTGCAACAAAGAATTATCTGGAAAAATGTCAGCAGTGCCAAGGTTGAGAAACTCGGGACTGCTGCTGTGCAAACCTAACTCAGGTTTCAGGAGGTTGCTGCTGCCCCCTAGGTCTGTGCACTGCATTTACAACCTATGTTGCCCAGAATCTCTGTCACAGGAATCTAATCACCTGTCCTCCTTAATGCTCTCCTGGAAGTTCTTTCCCATTAGGTGTTGGTATTTCAAAGGAGTACGTTTTAATAATTTTTTTTTCCTCTTGGAATTTTCTTTTATTCTTTGGGATCCATTTTTCTAGCTTAGTAATGAAAACAAACCCTTATTTACAGTTTGTTACTAAGTGCATGACCTTTTTCATATCATTTGACTTCTCTTTGCTGCCCTTGTTTTCTCATCTGAAATATGCAGATAATAATACTATCTCATATAGTTGTTAGAATAGCAAAAGAGTATTACATATAGTATTATTACATATTAGTAACACTAATAACATGTAATACGTGAGTATTACATACATCACATACATTAGTAGGTATATGAATATAGGTAAAGTGCTCATAGAGTGAGTCATAGAATCACATGTTCTCTCTTTTCAATGTAGAATTTCTTATGATGCTTAACAATTTTCTCTTTATGTCCGTAAAATCAGACACACATTCTAAGCCCTTCATATTAGACAAATGCTTTGTATAGTTCATTTCTTTTAGTACCTGCATCAGTCAACATTTGAAACATTAGTACTAAAGGGAAATTCAAAAAGTTGTCAAACCATGATTGTGAACTTTGATTTTCAGTTTGGTCTCACACCCCTTCTAACTCTTGCATCCGGTCAGCGTTGACTGTTGACTCTGGACTCCTTTAGGGCTTTAGTGTAGGGAGAACTTCAGGACACTCAGGTCATTGTTCTCCATTCAGCAACATGGGCTGAGACTAGGAAAACCCCCTGAGATACACTGAACAGGAAGGAGATCTGAAACTCTCCAGCTTCTACCATTACACACCTGGGGCTGACATAGCAGCAAAGAATACAGCTCTTATCATAGAATTTACTATCTTAGGGGAACCTTGGTGATAATTCAATCATCATCATCTGTATCTAGTATAAAATCCCCATTTTAGAGATGTGGAAATAGACTTAGAACCGAACATTTTAAGGAACTAAATAATGGTAGAGCTGGAACAAGAGAGCAGGGCTGGAATATGGTCTTCTAACACTCATTGCTGGGATTTTTTCCCCCTCTAACCTGACTCCTTCTCACCACCTCATTTTCTTCTATATGCTTTTGTTCCTCTCTTAATAGCATCA
Source organism: Ailuropoda melanoleuca (assembly GCF_002007445.2). Classification (NCBI taxonomy): domain Eukaryota; kingdom Metazoa; phylum Chordata; class Mammalia; order Carnivora; family Ursidae; genus Ailuropoda; species Ailuropoda melanoleuca. The sequence goes on from NC_048224.1 coordinate 66,803,706, forward strand.
TGCTTCTTCATTATCTGTTCTTCCTATTGTGAATTTAAAATATCAATCACTCAGTACCAAGTTTTAATGTGTCACTCTTTTAATCAATATTCCTATATTAATATGATAAGAATCAGGTAAATAATATCACTGTTTACCTAGGTACTCAGGCAAAAACCTTCAATCACTCTTGATTCCTCATGTTCTTTTCCACCCCACGTCCAAATCCTAAATCCTATCATCTCTACCTTCAAAATACGTGCCAATTCCTACCACTTCTTTCCTCCTCCAGCATAGCCTCTCTGGCCTGCAATATCCAGTAGAACTTTGTGTGGCCATTGAAGGTTGAAACGTGACTAAGTGTGACTGAGGAACTGATTTTTTTAATAACAGCTTTATCAATACGTAATTTACATACCTTATAATCCACTCATTTAAAGGGTGCAGTTCTACAGTTTTTAATGTATCATATAATTGTGTGACTCTCACCTTAATGAATATTTGAGCATTTTCATTGCCCCCAAAAGAAACCCCATTAACTATGAGCCATTGCTTCCCATTCTGCTCCCCCCCAAAAAACTCCCACCTTCTGACAATCACTGGTCTACTTTCTGTCTCTGTAGATTTACCTCTTCCGAATAGTTCAAGAAGTGGAATCCTACAATAGATGGCCTTTTGTGACTGGCTTCTTTCACTTAGCACAAGATTTTCAAGGTTCACCCATGTTATAGCATGTTTCAGTGTTTCATTCCTCTTTGCTGCTCAAGAGTGGAAGAATAGGTGTTTTGAACTTTTGCCTTTCTTACCTTTTAATGAAATTCTGCCTAAGTTTCAAGTGTCTCTCCTAAATTTCCAGATCATTCCTTTGTAAGTCGGTGGCCATCTCTCTGTTCTCATTGGAGAACTCTTATGGTCCCGAACAGCAGTCCCTTACTTAGGTGTATAGCTAATACAGCCCGTTATGTCAGTGTGCAGTTCATCTTTCCTTATATCCACAAATACACCTATCTAGAATCAGGAGAAAGGCCATGCCCTGGAGCTCCATCTATGGCCTCACAATGACCAGATTCTGCCTATGATGCTACTTGGTCATTTGATGTTTTAGACAACTAAGCAGATCTTGAATCTTTAGTAACAGCCAGATTCCTCCACAAGCAGGTGTGTAAATCAGCTCAAATATGTGTGTATGGCAGCTACTGGGTTGGAAATTTGAACACAAAAATCCCTATACTACTCAGCCTGTTGGCCACAGATCTGAATTGGAGTATAAAAGGGAATAAAAGGAGATTAGCAGTGCTATCCAAAGAAACCATTCCTGATGCTGAAACAGGCTTTGACCCCTCAGCATAATAACCAGACTTTTCACGGCAGGCTAGCTGATGGAAGTTAGATAATTCTATTAGAGGTCAGCCTTAGTGATTGTTTTATACGTTGTAACAGTCATCCATAAAAGGAAAAAATGGAAGAGATAAGAAAATTAAAGCTTCAAAATCCTAGCTGTATTTCCTAGATGTCTCTCATTGGATTGTTTGCATTCTCCCAATTTATAGACTTCAGAAGTTCATGCAATTGCATATGAGAACATGAGTAGTGAATATCCCTCCAAATTCTCTGAGTTCAATAATTATGAATTGATTTGCACTCACGTAGTTATCTTCCTTTATTGGCCCATAGTTCTAATTTGTAAAAATTAAAAATAAACAGTAAAAGAACACTCAGAAAAAGTCTAATGCTGCTATTGATAAAGAGAGATTAGTATGTTCTTACTCTTCCCTTTGTTTAACCCAACAAAGGGAGATTTTAATCTTTATAAAAATGTAAATTTCAATGCAGATCAAGTGTTTGGTTCCGTTTGTTGGAAATGTGATTTTGTTTGTTTGCTTCATTTGGAAAAAATAGAAGATGAAAAAAATTCACAGTTAGAAAAAGGAGGCATTAGAATCAGAGATGATACAATTTTTGAAATTCCCTTAAAATTTAATAAATGTTTCTAAGTTCTGTTTTTATGTTCAGAACAAAACAGATCGCAGTGCTCTTCCCCAGAAGTTAGTAGTAACTTCTTTGTTTTTCAGATACTGCATTGGCCAGTGGCCATGCCACAGACTATTTATTTGTTGGAAATATTGTTTACACGGTAAGTTTATCTCTCTGTTTACGGAACTGTTCTTAAGTGGTGTATATGTGGGCTCTGTCTCTGGAAACCCTTTCTATAAGGCCTTCCTTCATATTAGTTTTAAATCTTTCAACTATATGGTTTAGATTCCTTAAGGCTCAAAATGGTTGTGAAATGCTTACCTCATTTCCTAGCGGAGATTTTGCAGAGTCAAGATTTCTGGGCAGGTGATTACCAGGTCACCCTGTTCTTCAAATGACAGTTTCACATTCATCTGTGAAAAAAGCAACACCGAAGAAGGTGATTTTGCCCAAATCTTTCTAAGCTAAGAAAACACAAAAGTCACTCTCACCGCCTCTGGAGGGGAGACTTGGGATTTCTCCTGGAAAGTAATAATAAGTCACCGAGGATAATATATTTTCCTCAATTCCTGTTTGTTTTCACAGTATGTTGTTGTCACTGTGTGTCTGAAAGCGGGTTTGGAGACCACAGCCTGGACTAAAGTAAGTTTTCTCTGAAGCTGTTTTACTATCCGCTATAGATATTTTGATGGCATGGATCTTTTTTTAAGCCTTGGGAAACCAATCAGCAGTATCTAGCTATCTCATTTAAATTTTGCATGTAAAAATTGCCGTTTGATCTGTATCAGGGCAAATTTGCAATCCACAGTTTTCTGATGATTCATTTGCTTGGCACTTCCCAACAGCTCTAAGCTATTAACAGTCCTCTCATTTCAAATGTATATGCACGTTGTAAAAAAAAAAAACAAAAAACAAAAAACAGAAAATACAGAAGGACAAAAAGGAGAATTTTTAATTTCCATAACTTCATGAACAAGAGACAGTTACTGTTAACACTTTTTTGGATAACATTACAGACTGTGTTCCCTGTGTATATTTTTAATAAGATAATGCTTTACAGAGCATATAATTTTGTGATCTTTTTTCAATTAAAAATAGATCATGAACATTTTCCACACCTTAAAGTATACTTCTACAAAATCTTTGTTCATGATTAAAGAACATTAAGTTTGATTGATATCCCGCCATTTAATCATTCCGCAATTTTAGACATTTTGGTGACGTGCCACATTTCAAGATCATAACCCGTGTTTCGTGTTTGTCTATCACTGCCATTTAAATAGGCTCCTATTTCTGTGCTGGGAAAATGAGGGAGGAGTTTGGAGATGCTTGTGGAAGTAGGGAATCCATCAGGTAACAATGGCAGTTAATTCAGACAAGAGGTGATGGTGGCTTGCCCTGGGCTCTTACAGGAGGAGGTAGTGAGAAATGGTCAGATTCCGGAAGTAGTATTTTTGAAAAGCTAACAGACTTTGATGATGGATTATATTATGGAGTGCGGAAGAAAGGAAGAAGTCAAAGGTTATCATATTCAGAGGACAAAGGAGCAAAAGCTGACAACTTAGCAGATGCTTAAAGGATTGTTAAGATGTAATATCGAGCCCAGATTTGTAAAAAGGTCTTTGGAAAATGAAAAGAATAATCAGAGTCTCAAAACAATAAGGAAGAACATCTTGTTCTTTTTGTCCATCTGGTGCTTTCTTACTGGATTAAGAAGAACTGGCCTATGTAGCTCCAAGTTGGAACAAACACTGGTGAGGACCAGCAAGGGTCCAGCTAAAACTGTGCGATGGATCTGGGAGAAAGTCCGCTGAGGCAGCAAAAGCACCTTGATCTTCAGGGTAGTTTGGGGCCGCCAGTTACTTAAATTCACTGTGTAACATTCTGAGACAACATAATTACAAGATGGCACTTTCTAATGACAGGTGACTAGTCAAACTGTTTCCATGAAGAAAGCTGGCCTGGACATAGGGGTTCTGCTGCAGGTGGGGTTCGGGTGGCTCTCCGGTGCCAGCAGAGAAGCCCTGCCTGAGTCTGTGTTTCCTTTTGCAGTTCAGTCATCTGGCTGTCTGGGGAAGCATGCTGATCTGGCTGGTGTTTTTTGGCGTCTACTCAACCATCTGGCCCACCATTCCCATTGCTCCAGATATGAAAGGACAGGTCAGTGCTCCTTATTGTGAGTGGGCTTTCCCTGTCTCATGACAATGATGCTTTCTGTGTGTGGGCTTTCTGTATCTCATGACACCGGTGAACTTTAGGAGAGGGTGGTATGGCCTGCTTCCATCAAAATTCATCAGGAGGGAAACAGACCAAATCAGAGAACCTGGAAGAGGTTGCCTTGTCCACAGAAATGGCATTTGAAATTTTAACTATTGGAGATTGTCAACTTAAATCTGCTGGCCTACCCGGCACGTCCATGTTTCCATAATGAATTGTGTATTAATTACACACAGTTCTGATGTGTCTAGGTAGTTCGTGGCCCCTGGAAAACTGGAGATGTTTTGAGTTGTTCACCATCCAATGATTATGTTGATGGTAGTCGTGAGGTTAAGTGTATTATTATGTTTTGATTATTAGTCACCTGTGAAAGAGAAATCTAACAACTCCATTAGCCAGATCATTGATTAACCAGAATATCTCATTGTTCATCTCTTGAATTAGAGAGGCTGAGATTGAAGACCTATTCACTCGTTTGAATTTTTTTACTATTTTCTTTCTTTTGTATTATCTTTACCCAGTGTTTGAGACTGAGCCATCAACAGTGACAAGCTGGATCATAGNTTCATCTCTTGAATTAGAGAGGCTGAGATTGAAGACCTATTCACTCGTTTGAATTTTTTTACTATTTTCTTTTCTTTTGTATTATCTTTACCCAGTGTTTGAGACTGAGCCATCAACAGTGACAAGCTGGATCATAGGACCCTATAGTATTAGGTCTGGAGAGGAGTTTGACAATTCCAGGTTCTGAACCACCTCATTTTACAAATTAAGTAGGCCCAGACACTCCAGGCTCACCCCACAGACCCCCATATTAGGGTCCGCCCATATCCAGCACTGCCCTAAGATCCCAACAAGTGGCTGCACCAGGCTCTGTGCTTTGGAGGCCTCTGAGCTGGCCGGCCTTGGCTGGGTATGTTCCTCTTCACAGGGTGAGAAGACCATGGTACACAGAACCAGAACTGTACTTCTAGTCTTTTCCCTGGGCTCCTAGGATCTCGAGTTGCCTTCTCCAATAGCCACAAAAGCCTACTTCCCAGGCCTGCTGGTCCTCTCCCCAGATCCAAGCTTTGTGAATACCCTTGGACCAAGGGACAGCTAATTGCAAGACACATGCATTGGGCCAGTTGGATATTTGCATCTATATACCCACCGCTCATGGTATGGAACAGAACCAAGGATGAGAAAAGAAGGCCTATGGGTCAGGGGCTTGCACTGGTGTTCTTGCCCCAAGAATGCATATCTTAGGACCAGGCCTGTGCACGGCACATGTGGCTACTATGTTAGCCTTGCTTCCTCTGCAGAAATATGCCCAAACTCCTGGGTCTACTCTCAATACACATGCAGCAGCTGTGTCATATGAGATAATCCAGGGGTGGCACTGCTTGCCTTGTTCCCTTGGCAAATCAGTAGCCGACATACCCCACGGTGTCCCAGACCTCCTCAAGTGCGGGTGCTGGGCGGGTCAGACATGTGCTACAGAAGTAGGCATGCGTGTCCCCTAATGCAGCTACACTGTAAGGAATGCGGACAAACCCGTAACACACTTTGCAGTTCTTTTCCAAACGCAAGTGATAGCGGAAATTATAGCACATTGAATGAATCAAGATTGTAGAGAATTTAAAGAAATCGGTTATATTTTAAAGCAACATGATTCATCCCCAAAAAACAAACCAAGACAAGTATTCACAACAACGATGATCACTTGGCAAGCGGTGGTGCCTAGAATATCTGCTTCTCGTTCTCGTCCTTCTGGGCAAGGGCAGGTGTGGCCTCCTGACTGTTTCTATCCGGGAATTTTACGGTGCAGAACAGCAGCCGATCGCTGCAGACAGTTTCTTAGGTGAGAGGAGAGTGACAGTTGGCAGAATGGAATCAGTCCATGTGTGACAGGCCAACAAAACCCATTCTCTCGGAAGCCCCTCCCAGGGCCCTCATCAGAGATGCTCTAGTGCGCCCCCTCTGTGTGCACTTGCAGCAGCAACTCCGGTGGGAGGTGCATGAGCTAGGCTGGTTCCTGACTCTCACCCCAAGCAACAAGTTACTTTCCAAGGGCAGAGAGGCCAGATCTGCCAAGCAGACACTACTAACGTGCCACGTAGTCACTATCCAAGTTGGACACTGGTCTGTGTGGTGTGAGGGCTCAGCTTATTGGTGAAATTTCTGTCAATGGGGACTTTTCCAACACATTTAACGAGGTATTCCTACCATCTGAAAGCAAAGAAATCATAATATCAAATCACATTTCACTTTGATATAATTTTTTTTTTTTTACTTTTTAAGTATTTTCTGTCATGCTAACTTTCTTGTTGGTTGGTTGGTTTGCATGAAGCAAATGACGTTTTGAAATCAAACATAGCTGGCTGAGACTGAGGTTCTCATTAGACGTTGAATGAGATGATTAATGTAGTTTTCATGTCACAGAACTTCTGAGTGGCTGTTCCGCTGTGTGTGTGAAGAGCTGTGTATGATCACTCGTCTTCCTCCAGGGGAGACCTCTTAGCAGGGACAGGGTGTCAGAAAACAGTGTCAGAACCAACCTAACACTCTTTCACCTGGTGTCTGCTGCCCAACGGTTTGTTCATTCTTTGAACACTTTTGAAGAAGCCCTTACATGGAGAGTGGCCAAAACTAGCCAGAGGTCTCCCAAAGACTTCTTGCTGCCTCAGAAGGAATTACAGGCTTTTGTGAAGAAAGATGGGAGCTGGGCTCAGGTACAGGCAGGAACAGGGCTCCTTGGGGGTACTATTGAAATTACGCCCTAGCCATGGTCATTCCTCAAATTCTCATATTGAGGCCCTAACCCCCAGTGTGATGGTATTTGGAGGTAGGGCCTTTGGGAAGTAATTAGGTCCTCAAGAGGATTAGTGCCCTTATAAGAAGGGGCTGGAGAGCTAGCTCACTTGTTTTCTAACTTGTTGAAGATACAATGAAAAGTTAGATGTCTGTGCCCAAAAGAGGGTCNTTACCCAGTGTTTGAGACTGAGCCATCAACAGTGACAAGCTGGATCATAGGACCCTATAGTATTAGGTCTGGAGAGGAGTTTGACAATTCCAGGTTCTGAACCACCTCATTTTACAAATTAAGTAGGCCCAGACACTCCAGGCTCACCCCACAGACCCCCATATTAGGGTCCGCCCATATCCAGCACTGCCCTAAGATCCCAACAAGTGGCTGCACCAGGCTCTGTGCTTTGGAGGCCTCTGAGCTGGCCGGCCTTGGCTGGGTATGTTCCTCTTCACAGGGTGAGAAGACCATGGTACACAGAACCAGAACTGTACTTCTAGTCTTTTCCCTGGGCTCCTAGGATCTCGAGTTGCCTTCTCCAATAGCCACAAAAGCCTACTTCCCAGGCCTGCTGGTCCTCTCCCCAGATCCAAGCTTTGTGAATACCCTTGGACCAAGGGACAGCTAATTGCAAGACACATGCATTGGGCCAGTTGGATATTTGCATCTATATACCCACCGCTCATGGTATGGAACAGAACCAAGGATGAGAAAAGAAGGCCTATGGGTCAGGGGCTTGCACTGGTGTTCTTGCCCCAAGAATGCATATCTTAGGACCAGGCCTGTGCACGGCACATGTGGCTACTATGTTAGCCTTGCTTCCTCTGCAGAAATATGCCCAAACTCCTGGGTCTACTCTCAATACACATGCAGCAGCTGTGTCATATGAGATAATCCAGGGGTGGCACCGCTTGCCTTGTTCCCTTGGCAAATCAGTAGCCGACATACCCCACGGTGTCCCAGACCTCCTCAAGTGCGGGTGCTGGGCGGGTCAGACATGTGCTACAGAAGTAGGCATGCGTGTCCCCTAATGCAGCTACACTGTAAGGAATGAGGACAAACCCGTAACACACTTTGCAGTTCTTTTCCAAACGCAAGTGATAGCGGAAATTATAGCACATTGAATGAATCAAGATTGTAGAGAATTTAAAGAAATCGGTTATATTTTAAAGCAACATGATTCATCCCCAAAAAACAAACCAAGACAAGTATTCACAACAACGATGATCACTTGGCAAGCGGTGGTGCCTAGAATATCTGCTTCTCGTTCTCGTCCTTCTGGGCAAGGGCAGGTGTGGCCTCCTGACTGTTTCTATCCGGGAATTTTACGGTGCAGAACAGCAGCCGATCGCTGCAGACAGTTTCTTAGGTGAGAGGAGAGTGACAGTTGGCAGAATGGAATCAGTCCATGTGTGACAGGCCAACAAAACCCATTCTCTCGGAAGCCCCTCCCAGGGCCCTCATCAGAGATGCTCTAGTGCGCCCCCTCTGTGTGCACTTGCAGCAGCAACTCCGGTGGGAGGTGCATGAGCTAGGCTGGTTCCTGACTCTCACCCCAAGCAACAAGTTACTTTCCAAGGGCAGAGAGGCCAGATCTGCCAAGCAGACACTACTAACGTGCCACGTAGTCACTATCCAAGTTGGACACTGGTCTGTGTGGTGTGAGGGCTCAGCTTATTGGTGAAATTTCTGTCAATGGGGACTTTTCCAACACATTTAACGAGGTATTCCTACCATCTGAAAGCAAAGAAATCATAATATCAAATCACATTTCACTTTGATATAATTTTTTTTTTTTTACTTTTTAAGTATTTTCTGTCATGCTAACTTTCTTGTTGGTTGGTTGGTTTGCATGAAGCAAATGACGTTTTGAAATCAAACATAGCTGGCTGAGACTGAGGTTCTCATTAGACGTTGAATGAGATGATTAATGTAGTTTTCATGTCACAGAACTTCTGAGTGGCTGTTCCGCTGTGTGTGTGAAGAGCTGTGTATGATCACTCGTCTTCCTCCAGGGGAGACCTCTTAGCAGGGACAGGGTGTCAGAAAACAGTGTCAGAACCAACCTAACACTCTTTCACCTGGTGTCTGCTGCCCAACGGTTTGTTCATTCTTTGAACACTTTTGAAGAAGCCCTTACATGGAGAGTGGCCAAAACTAGCCAGAGGTCTCCCAAAGACTTCTTGCTGCCTCAGAAGGAATTACAGGCTTTTGTGAAGAAAGATGGGAGCTGGGCTCAGGTACAGGCAGGAACAGGGCTCCTTGGGGGTACTATTGAAATTACGCCCTAGCCATGGTCATTNCAGCACTGCCCTAAGATCCCAACAAGTGGCTGCACCAGGCTCTGTGCTTTGGAGGCCTCTGAGCTGGCCGGCCTTGGCTGGGTATGTTCCTCTTCACAGGGTGAGAAGACCATGGTACACAGAACCAGAACTGTACTTCTAGTCTTTTCCCTGGGCTCCTAGGATCTCGAGTTGCCTTCTCCAATAGCCACAAAAGCCTACTTCCCAGGCCTGCTGGTCCTCTCCCCAGATCCAAGCTTTGTGAATACCCTTGGACCAAGGGACAGCTAATTGCAAGACACATGCATTGGGCCAGTTGGATATTTGCATCTATATACCCACCGCTCATGGTATGGAACAGAACCAAGGATGAGAAAAGAAGGCCTATGGGTCAGGGGCTTGCACTGGTGTTCTTGCCCCAAGAATGCATATCTTAGGACCAGGCCTGTGCACGGCACATGTGGCTACTATGTTAGCCTTGCTTCCTCTGCAGAAATATGCCCAAACTCCTGGGTCTACTCTCAATACACATGCAGCAGCTGTGTCATATGAGATAATCCAGGGGTGGCACCGCTTGCCTTGTTCCCTTGGCAAATCAGTAGCCGACATACCCCACGGTGTCCCAGACCTCCTCAAGTGCGGGTGCTGGGCGGGTCAGACATGTGCTACAGAAGTAGGCATGCGTGTCCCCTAATGCAGCTACACTGTAAGGAATGAGGACAAACCCGTAACACACTTTGCAGTTCTTTTCCAAACGCAAGTGATAGCGGAAATTATAGCACATTGAATGAATCAAGATTGTAGAGAATTTAAAGAAATCGGTTATATTTTAAAGCAACATGATTCATCCCCAAAAAACAAACCAAGACAAGTATTCACAACAACGATGATCACTTGGCAAGCGGTGGTGCCTAGAATATCTGCTTCTCGTTCTCGTCCTTCTGGGCAAGGGCAGGTGTGGCCTCCTGACTGTTTCTATCCGGGAATTTTACGGTGCAGAACAGCAGCCGATCGCTGCAGACAGTTTCTTAGGTGAGAGGAGAGTGACAGTTGGCAGAATGGAATCAGTCCATGTGTGACAGGCCAACAAAACCCATTCTCTCGGAAGCCCCTCCCAGGGCCCTCATCAGAGATGCTCTAGTGCGCCCCCTCTGTGTGCACTTGCAGCAGCAACTCCGGTGGGAGGTGCATGAGCTAGGCTGGTTCCTGACTCTCACCCCAAGCAACAAGTTACTTTCCAAGGGCAGAGAGGCCAGATCTGCCAAGCAGACACTACTAACGTGCCACGTAGTCACTATCCAAGTTGGACACTGGTCTGTGTGGTGTGAGGGCTCAGCTTATTGGTGAAATTTCTGTCAATGGGGACTTTTCCAACACATTTAACGAGGTATTCCTACCATCTGAAAGCAAAGAAATCATAATATCAAATCACATTTCACTTTGATATAATTTTTTTTTTTTTACTTTTTAAGTATTTTCTGTCATGCTAACTTTCTTGTTGGTTGGTTGGTTTGCATGAAGCAAATGACGTTTTGAAATCAAACATAGCTGGCTGAGACTGAGGTTCTCATTAGACGTTGAATGAGATGATTAATGTAGTTTTCATGTCACAGAACTTCTGAGTGGCTGTTCCGCTGTGTGTGTGAAGAGCTGTGTATGATCACTCGTCTTCCTCCAGGGGAGACCTCTTAGCAGGGACAGGGTGTCAGAAAACAGTGTCAGAACCAACCTAACACTCTTTCACCTGGTGTCTGCTGCCCAACGGTTTGTTCATTCTTTGAACACTTTTGAAGAAGCCCTTACATGGAGAGTGGCCAAAACTAGCCAGAGGTCTCCCAAAGACTTCTTGCTGCCTCAGAAGGAATTACAGGCTTTTGTGAAGAAAGATGGGAGCTGGGCTCAGGTACAGGCAGGAACAGGGCTCCTTGGGGGTACTATTGAAATTACGCCCTAGCCATGGTCATTCCTCAAATTCTCATATTGAGGCCCTAACCCCCAGTGTGATGGTATTTGGAGGTAGGGCCTTTGGGAAGTAATTAGGTCCTCAAGAGGATTAGTGCCCTTATAAGAAGGGGCTGGAGAGCTAGCTCACTTGTTTTCTAACTTGTTGAAGATACAATGAAAAGTTAGATGTCTGTGCCCAAAAGAGGGTCCTCACCACCACGGCGGCACCCTGATCTCAGACATCCAGCCTCTAGTACCATGAGAAATAAATGTCTGTGGTAGATAAGCCACCTGTCTATGGTATTTTGTTATAGCAGCCTGAGCTAAGACAGTTGGCAAATGCTTAAGAGTGAGGGATACTCTGGGAAAAGACTGTTTCTATTATTATTATTATTATTATTATATGTTTCTAGTGATTTGTATAAACCATTTTTTGTAGTTCACAGAGCAATAGGATTTTGGCAAATGAACACGGTTCTTCTGAGCTTTGGAATTAAACTAGTGTCTAATGGCAAATGGCATTTCTCACTCGGGAGCCTGAGACAGACGCCCCACACAAAACATCCTGTCTGTTCAGAACATCTTAAACTGTTGAAAAGATGCATTGTTTCTGCTGGGGTTTCCTAACGGATTTGGTTAAATATTTCTTTCTTTGTCTCGTCCATTTATATCTGGAGTTTTTCTCATGAGGGAGAAGGCAGGTTTTCCCTCGAGGGCAAAGCAGGAGAAGGCTCTAGATGAGAGTGATTTTCCACTGTCAAAGGGTCTTTATCTTCCCTCCAGCACCTCATGATATGATACGCAAAACCCAACCAGACAGTGAGCCAGGAAGTCCCAGGGGAAGTTTCTGAAATCAAAGAAGTCATCTGTGGACTCCCTTTCCTGAAAATACGCAACATTTGTGGGATTTTAAGGGACACCTTGTTTTTCCATTTTTCTAGGTCCAACCTAGATCTAAAGCGAATTAAAAACTAAGTTGTGTCTATCCTGGTTAATACCAAGGCCCCCTACCAGGGAAAATATGTGCTGAGGTTTTTCCATAGGGGACCATCTGTTTTCCTTTCTCCCCATAGCATAACCATGGGTTACAAGCGTCTCCATAATGGGTCCCCAAAGCCAGTGCTTGAAGGTGGAAAATTACAAACTTCATTTAGCTCGGAGTTGCCTTCTCAAGGGGAACTTTTGATTACAGAGATGAGGAAAACTTTATCTAAAATCAGATCAGGAAACGTACTTCTATTTTCTTCACGTGTTTCTCAAGGCTTTTTGACTTGAGGAGTGTCTGAGGGGATGCCATCTCCTTCAACGTCTGTGTAAAAGCCTAGGGACCTGCCCCAACTAGCTCTGTAACCTTTGGTAAATCACTTAGCCTATGTTAATTTCCTTATCAGCAAAGTCAAAATAGTATTACCTACCCTCATTATCTCAGAGGAATGCGGTACCGATATAATAAGAAAACCCGAGGGAAATGGAAAGCACGCCTGCTCTTTTTTCTGGAGTAACCAATTATTTTTGAGCTTTTATAAATAGAAATATTGTGACTTCAACTCCTGATTCCTTTGGCCAAAGAATTTTAACATTTTATAGGTTCTAGATGTGATATATCTCAGTAAGGTCCGGTGACCACCTGCATCTGAATCATCTGGGTTGCTTGTTAAAAAACAAACTCCTCCCCACGCAGAAAATATGTTCCTGCAATACACACACACACACACACACACACACACACAGCGAGAGAGAGAGAACCACAGTCCCTGGGTGTATAGCCCCAACCTCTGAATTTTAATAAACCTCCAAGCTATTCCTCCCTAAACGTTTGAGAACCACAGCTCCAAAACACCTAAAATATTACTCCATCACAGAGTTTGAGTCATGCAGAGTGTTCTAGGAGAAGATGGTATATTTAAAATATTCACAGATGTTTTACGTCTCCTGGGCAGTGGTTATGTAAGACATGGCAGGTACCGCCAGTGACTGTGTTAAGGCACCTCGCTTTCTAAATAGAGAATTATACCGAAAGACATTACATCGTTCACCATGGAAAAATATTCCTCATCAACTTTGGTGCTTTTCCTTTAACGTTCTTTTCATTGCTAGTAAAAGAGGGGGAAAAAACGTTCACTTCAAAGCCTACAAACTGCTAATTCTGTGTGCAGTGCCAAGCTCCAGGCTCCAGCCGGTTTCTGGCATGACAGGCTTTTTTTTTTTTTTATCCTGAAGACAGGAATGGGTTTATGTTTGAATTTTACACCCACACTTGTGTATACACAGTGCAAATCCCAATGGACTAAAAGTACACAGAAGGAGGAGTGATTGTCGCTGGGCCCTTGTCGGTCAAAGCGATCCACTACTCATCTTCCCTAAGCGACTGCTTTCTCCTGGACTTTACAGCCTGGTAAGATCTCAGGCCCAAGTATTTTCCACACCAAATGTAAAAGAGAGGGGGTTTTGTTTCCAAGTGGCATGTGTTCTGGGAGATAAGAGAGGGAGGAGGGTCACGGCCCCATCGGCCACCATCTTTGCTCAGCTGGGGTTACAGAACATCTCTGTAGGCTGGCCCAAGGGCCAGGAGGGGACTTTCCCAGGTTAACTTTCCTGGTATGGGACATGGTTGTTTTACCCCCAGCATCCATCCTCCACCACCCTTTCCGAAGGGGCCCAGTTCATTGGCAATACCAGACCTTGTGTAAGAGGCCCAGCACCTTTGGGGAGTCATTCCCTGACTCTAGGAGAGAGCTTGATCCCGGCCCCTGCTGTAGTAAGTGATTCAAAAGTCCTGCAGGAGACGCAGGAGATATTCGCTGGGGGCTTCTGAGATGGAAGCATGTTTGCTCCTGAAAGAAGTCCATCAAAGAGATGGCCTTCCCTTGTAGTCACTACTCTGATGGCCAGAGCTGTTCAAACACATGGAGGAAAGCCTTCTCCAGAATCCTGCTGTTGCCATGAAACATGTGCTCTAAAGACATAAAAACAACCAGAGTCTCTTGTGTGATTGCTGAGCCACAAAATGAAGCCAGCCTCGAAGTCCCCTCCACCCCACACCCATGCTAGCTTTCCAAGGAGCACCCCATGTGTGTGCTGTCTGTCCTCTGTGAATAGCAGGTGCATAGGAAAGACACCTCACCCACACGTAGATGGTAGGACGTTTCTTTTATAGTCCTCAGCATATAGTCAAGCAACGAAATAGGTGCTTTTAAAAAAGAGGCTTAAGGCTTAACGTTGCATATTATACAATATTCGAAGTTGGGTGCTTATAGGTTTATTTAAAGATTTGGTTAAAAACAACAACAAAAACAGAACAAAAACTAACCAAACAAACGAAAAACCAATAAGATACCTAGCAATAAACCTAACTAAAGAGGTAAAAGATCTGTACTCCAAAACCTTTAGAACACTTCTGAAAGAAATTGAAGAGGACACAAAGAAATGGAAAAACATTCCATGCTCATGGATTGGAAGAACAAATATCATTAAAATGTCTATACTACCCAAAGCGATCTACACATTTAAAGCAATCCCTATCAAAATACCACCAGCATTCTTCACAGAACTAGAACAAACAATCCTAAAATTTGTATGGAACCACCAAAGACCCCAAGTAACAAAAGCAATCCTAAAAAAGAGGAACAAAACTGGAGGCATCACGATTCCAGATTTCACTCTATATTACAAAGCTATAGTCATCAAGACAGTATGGTACTGTTAAGCCGTCAAAATCCAGAGAACACCGGCAGCAACCTATTGTCCTTGGTCGTAGCAACTTCTTGCGAGACACATCGCCAGAGGCAAAGGAAACAGAAGCAAACATGAACTATTGGGACTTCATCAGGATAAAAAGCTTCTGCAGAGCAAAGGAAACAATAAACAGAACTAAAAGAAAGCCTATGGAATGGGAGAAGATTTTTGCAAACAACATATTGGATAAAGGGTTAGTATCCAAAATCTATAAAGAACTTATCAAACTTAACGCCCAAAAAACAAATAATCCTATTAAGAAATGGGTAGAAGATCTTCATAGATGCTTTTTCGAAGTAGACATCCGTATGGCTAACAGACACATGAAAAAATGCTCAGCATCACTCATCATTAGGGAAATACAAATCAAAACCACAATGAGATACCACCTCACACCTTTAGAATAGCTAAATTAACAACACAGGAAACAACAGGTGTTGACGAGGATGCAGAGAAAGGGGAACCGTCTTGCACTGTTGGTGGGAATGCAAAGTGGTATTGCCACTCTAGAGAACAGTATGGATGTTCCTCTAAAAGTTAAAAATAGAGCTACCCTATGACCCAGCAATTGCACTACTAGTATTTACCCAAAGGATACAAACATAGTGATTCGAAGGTATACATGCGCCCGGATGTTTATAGAAGCATTATCAACCATAATGTTCTCCATAGTCAAACTATGGAGAGAGCCCAAATGTCCATTGACTGATGAATGGATAAAGAAGATGTGGTGTATATGTAATGGAATATTAGTCATCAAAAAGAATGAAATCTTGCCATTTGCAACAACGTAGATGGAGCTAAAGTATATCATACTAAGTGAAATAAGTCAGACAGAGAAAGACAAATGCCATATGCTCTCACTCATATGCAGAGCTTAAGAAAGAAAACATGAACATATGAGAAGGGGAGGGAGGGAGAGAGGGCAATAAACCATAAAAGACTCTAAACGATAGAGAACAAAATGATGGTTGTTGGAGGGAGGTGGGTGGGGGGATGGGATAGATGGGTGATGGATATTAAGGAGTGATAAACACCGGGTGTTGTATGTAAGCGATGAATCACTGAATTCTTCTCCAGAAACCAATAGTGCAATAGTATGTTAAATGAGTACAATTTAAATTAAAAATGAATGAATGAATGAATTAATTAATTAATTAATTAATTAAATATTTGGTAAAGAATTACTTTAATGTCACAATTATTAGTGTTTTAGGTAATAACATCCCAGAAACACCTAACATGAATACTGTAAGCTTATTGGAATTATCTTTAACACGGTCATATTGAATAGAGTAGGTCCTATTTTCCTCAGATAATGTACTTCACAAGCCTGTGCCTGGCTTATGTGAAGAGTGGTCAACTGGATAAGGTAGAAAGTCCCATCGACAGAGACTTGCTTCTTGGCTTGAAATACCTTTCTGGCATCTTCTTCGTATTGTTTTCTTGTTTATTGAATTTGGCCAAATTATTTGCTGAAGTCCAATTTTCATTCTGGCCTTTAAACCTGTACATTTTGTGTCATAATAAGATGGACTCTCTGTGTTTCTGGATGACGTTATTATCTGAATAAGTAACAATGTGAGCAAAATTAAGAAGGACTCCCTGGTTTCTCCTATATCACTAACTATTGTCACCCACATCCAGGGGTCCCCCACTCGTGTGTGTTTGTCATCCTTAAAGGCACCCCACACTAATCCCTGTCAGAGACAATCACTAGAACTGAAATGCTTTAAAACTATAACCAAAAATTCTTTATTGATAATGAAAAGAAAAACAAACCTTTGCTTCATCAGGGATGTCAAGATGAGTTCTCTCAGGCCTATAAATACTTGGGCTCTAAAATCAGAAAATTCAGGCATCGAATAACAGCTCCCTCAGAACGTGGCCTTCATAGTTGTTACATGTCATGCCAAGTTGTTTTTGTTTCCCTTTCTCTGATTTCCCAACAAGGGAGAAAGTACAGTTTTAAAAATGTGTGAGCTCCGTAAAGCAATTTCAGATTCTTTCTACAGGCAGGAATGGGGCCAGCACCTCTTTCTCCTGATCGCTTCTGTGCCAGGCCTGGAGGGATCCACAGAAGCGGTCTGGGTTCCAATGACCAGAATCAAACATCTCTCCTCTTCAGTGCAAATCCTGGCACTGAAAGTGGGATTTGGACCCAGTTAACCTAACGCCTAAGAAATACGCAAAGTTTGTAATCTCTGTGACTGTGTTTTTCTGAGCCTCAGATAGTATCTGTCTTTGGAGTGAATAGGGAGATTGAAGAAAAGAAGGCATGTAAATAATAGTAGGTACTGTTTATTGGGAACTTACTATGTCTCAGACAAATGCACCTTCATATAAATACGCTGTACATTTACAGTTATGCAGTGAATCAGGCATTAGCTCACCTGATAATCTGCCAGCTGTGGGAGGATACAGCGGCTTGGGAAGAAAGCAGCAGCACCTTGGTCAGACTGGAGTGGAGTAGCTGGGACTTACCAAGTCTGCTAGACTCCTTGGTCATTACGAAGAGCTCACAGGCTGATGCTTGGTACAAGCCAGGTGTTGAATAAGTGTCAGTCGAATCTCCTTAAAATTTTGCTTTTATTAATTTGCATCTGAAGACACTTACCCTGCAGTGTAGTAGAATTTTTAAAATAGGGCGCCTGGGTGGCTCAGTTTGTTAAGCGCCTGCCTTGGGCTCAGGTCATGATCTCAGGGTCCTGGGATCGAGCCCCTTATGGGGCTCCTTGCTCAGTGGGGAGCCTTGCTCTCCCTCTCCCTCTGCTGCTCTCCCTGCTTGTGCTCTCTCTCTCTGTCAAATAAATAAAATCTTTTTAAAAAAATTTTTTTAACATAATTGTAGAGTCAGAAACATACACGTACTTTGTGTTTGAGCTTCATTCAGTCTTCTGGCCTTGAACCCCAGGAAAGTAGGTTTCAGACAATGTCTTTTTTTTTTTTTTCAGTACATCGTGGAAAGCCCTAATTTTTCATTTCCTGCCCCCCACCCCCCAGACACACACCCACCCACCACCACCATCCTCTTTCTTTTGGCAGTTTATTTTATTTTGGCCTCTCGTTTCAAGGATGCTGTGTGCTAATTAGAGGCCAGGCGGCTTTGATTGTGAGTTATTTTTCTCTTCAGTGAAAGGTTTTGTTGTGGTGTTGGCATTTGCCATTCGTTCGGATGTTAATTTTTTTAAATATCTGTCAGCAAATTAAAGTACACATTACATGCTGATTTTGTTCGTTTGTAATATTTATACTCCGCGGTCACAGAGTATGTTTGATGTGGTTTTGAACTTTTCCTTTCTCCAAACATGTGGAAATGTGTATGTGCGGTGCAGGGTTGAGAGATTCTATGCAGGGGTTTACTCCCCGACATCTGCAGAGGAAAATGGCTTTGTCTGGTGACCGCAGCGGGGGACCGTAGCCCTCCCACCCAGAGACATCTTTCTTTAGGTTTGTTGGATTTAAAAGATGGAGAGCGGCCCGAGAAAGGCCAGCAGATAAAGGATTTGTGCAAGGAAAGATAACCTGGCACGAAAGGGTAGGTTAGACTAAATAGAATGACAGCATGCTATTAAGCCCATGCCAGGCCTTTCCTATTTTGTATAAACAGTGAACCAAGGCTGCTGTTGCCAGAATCCAAGAAGACCGAAATAGTGAAAGGATTTAAAGGAAGTTAGCCCTTTCTTCAGTGACTCTCGTGGCCACTGGCTCGTAAGATATCAGAATCCGTCAAGGAGATCTAATGCTTTTTGAACCGCGATTCACCAGCTGTCGTCAGCGCTTGGCATTCCTTTGGCTAAAGACAGGAAAAGGGAAATGTAGGTGACCTGTGTCCGTGCCTATAGTGCACATTCATTCGTCAGTTTTATTTTAGTCATTTAATTACTGCAACCTGTTTGTAACAAAGGATAGAAACTGAAAGGCAGACGTGTTTAAATGTGTAGACTTCCGGCCGTAGCGTGAAGGCGAGCCCCACGCACTCGGCTCAGCCACAGTGAACATGCCTTTTGCATCCTGGGTGCAAGAGCACCCTGGTCTTGTCACCAACCATACCCGTTTCCCGTTTTTCCAGCCATGGCCGCTAAATCCCTTCCCTTCTTCCAGAACATGTACTTAGTTCTTCCTCTGAACCACCTCTGGGTCTGGACCTGCCAGCCAGGACTGGTCAGCCAGGATGTTCATGTCGGGGTCCACCATGACTGATTCAGAAATGGGCATGGTGACCCACACCAGCTCACTTAGGATCAGTTCAAGGATTTTTTTAAAGATTTTTTTTATTTATTTGTCAGAGAGAGAGCACAAGCAGGGGAGCGGCAGGAAGAAGCAGGTTCCCCGCAGAACAGGGAGCCGGATGTGGGACTCAATCCCAGGACTCTGGGATCATGGCCTGAGCCAAAGGCAGATGCTTAACCGACGGAGCCACCCAGGCGCCCCTCAAGGATTATTTTATGGAAACTAATAAGGGAAGGGGAAAGCACTGTTGCTGTTGGGTTTGTTATATAGGGATGATGTCAGCCTGGAGCTGCCAGTGGCTGCCGCCAGAGAGAGATACTGGCTGGGATGAACAGAGCACAGAGGAAAAGCTGAAATGGTGCCCAGGGGGTGGGGGGGACAGGGACACACAGCATTGAGTGCACTGCTGGATCCAGCTCTCCCTGAAGCTAGGGCTCTCTCTGAACTTTTAGATACACATAAACCGATACATTCCCAGTTTTGCTTAAGACCATTCAAGTTGAATTTCTGTTACTTCTGAAAATGAAGAAATTGCTAAGTCACAAACACAAAAGGTAAAACTAACTGGGTTAAGTGAAGATAGAACTCTCCTTTCTGGAAAATTGGCAGTCGTTATGTTGTAGAAAAGCAGCTCGTGAACTTTTCCTACTGTGACTCCAAGTTGAGTGCCAAGGGACATTGCCTACTTCTTGTAGCCTCCCTCCCCTTCTTCCCCACCCAAGAACAAGAAGACAGGCTTGGGTAGAACTAATTGCTTGAAACAGGAATGTTAAGAAATGGAAGCTTTTCTGAGCGAGGCCTTTTTCCCCTGGCAGCCAACAATTCAAAGCATCAGTGTTGAATGGTCCTGAGCACTGCTGGCCAATAGAAATAAAATGGGAGACACATGGATAACGTTCACTTTTCTAGTGGCTCCATTAAAAAAAGTTAAAAAAATTAAATTAGTTTCATTAATCTAGGTAGCCCAAGTTGTGATCAACATTAAAAGAAATTATTAGTCAGATAATTGATGGTCTTTTTTGTACTAAATCTTTGAAATCTAGTGCATGTGTTAGATTTACGGTATATCTCAAGTCAGACCAGACCTACTTCAAGGGCTCAGTAGCCACCTCTGGCCCATGGCCACTCTCCTGGACGGTACAGCTCTTGACCAACAGAGATTGGGAAACCCAGATGCATTCTCCAAAGCTAAATTTAGTGCAAGCAAGATTAAGAGGTAAGGAAACCCAGCCCCAGATGGGATTGGGACCTGGGAGAAGCTTGGTCCCCCAGGTCCCTTCCCTGCATCCAGGGTGGGGCGTCCCTGACTTTCATTTCAGTCGCTTTCACTTCAAAGGGTCTTGGCTCTTACACAAGGCTTTCCCTAAAAAATAAAATGTCGGACAACTGAACTGTTAATCTAGGCTTATTAATTGCTTTAAGCAGAGTTTATAAACCATGATTTATAAAGTGTGGGTCTGATTTTAAGTAGTTTTTCCAAAGTGTTGGCTAATACCTCAGACATTTCCTCCTGACTGTGGGAGGGAAGAGGTCAGGATCCAGGACTTTGGTCACATTTATGTCACACTGCAACCAGGTGAGCAATAATAACTTGTGGCACCAAAAATAAATTAGATCTATCCCTAACAAATGGTTAATGTGTGCAATAAGTGGGAGTTTCTAAGTAAGATTATTATGCCATTCTAAGATCATGTGACCCTTTGTCCTCTTTTCCTTCCAGAGTTCCAGGCCCCTTCTCTCCATCATGATGCTTAATACAAGCCCTCTCTCATTTTTACCTCCTAACTATCTCTAACATATATCTTCCTCTCTCCAGTTCTGATCCTGTCCAGTTAGTTGGTGCTGTAGCATTTTTTGCCTGGACTACTGCAGTAGCCTTCTGACTAGCTACTTAGCATCCAGTCTGTCTGGATCCATTGCTCTGCTGTAGTCACAACAGTCTTTCAGAACACGAATCTGATGTACTTGTCCCCCTGGCTTCCTGTTGCCCTCAGGAGAAAGTTCCAGGTTACTTTCCTAGTCCCTGAGGCCCTGCCAAGCCCTGACCTCTTCTCCTGTAGTACAGGTCCTCTGTCCTCACTCCTCACCCTGCCCACACTGGTCTTCTCTTGCTTCCTGGCCAGACCCACTGTACTCTCACAGTGCATTTGCACCTACGCCCCTAGCTTCCTGAACAGCCTGGGCTCCACCTTCCGCCTAGCTGATGCTTACCTAGTTTTCAGACCACACATGAGTCATTATTTCCTGATAGTACCTTTCCTTGCATTCTTCACCAGGTTAAATTCTCCTAGTACACTTGTCCTTAACATGACTTACCTCTCCTTTGTTGCATTTACCACAATTAAAAGTTTACATGTGAATGCAAGGTAACACCTTACACCCATTAGGATGACCACTATTTAAAAAACAAAAATGACATGTGTTATGAAAATGTAGAAAAATGAAATCCTTGTTGGTGGGAATGTAAAACAGTATATCACTGTGGAAAGTGGTATGGAGGTTCCTCAAAAAATTAAACACAGAGAGATGCCTGGCCGGCTTTGTTCGTAGAACGTGCAGCACTTGATCTCAGGGTTATGAGTTCGAGCCCCACATAGGGTGTAGAGATGGCTTAAATAAATAAAGTTAAAAAAATTAAACACAGAATTACCATATGAGCCCACAATTCCACTCCTGGGCACATACCCACAAGAATGTGAAGCAGTCTCTTGAAGAGGTATGTGCACACCGTTGTTCATAGCAGCAGTATTCACAACAGCCAAGAAAGAGGAACAACCCAAATGTCCACCAATAGGTGAAGGGATAACCAAAAGGTGATCTATACGTGCGAAGGAATATTATGCAGCCTTTAAAAAGAAAGCAATCCTGGGGCGCCTGGGTAGCTCAGTGGGTGGAGCACCTGCCTTCGGCTCTAGTCGTGATCCCAGGGTCCTGGGACTGAGCCCTGCGTCAGGCTCCTTGCTCAGCGGGGAGTCTGCTTCTTCTCCCTCTTCTGCTCCCCCTACTTGGGCTCTCTCTCTGTCAAATAAATAAATAAAATATTTTTTAAAAAAGGAAGTCCCAT
Source organism: Ailuropoda melanoleuca (assembly GCF_002007445.2). Taxonomy (NCBI): domain Eukaryota; kingdom Metazoa; phylum Chordata; class Mammalia; order Carnivora; family Ursidae; genus Ailuropoda; species Ailuropoda melanoleuca. The sequence continues at coordinate 66,825,922 of NC_048224.1, forward strand.
CATGTGGTGTAATACAGGTGAGCCTTGACATCATGCTAAGTGACATAAGCCAGACACAAAAGGGCAGTGTGGTGCCACTTACATGAGTTACCTAGAGAAGTCGAGTTTATAGAGACAGAAGGTGGAATGGTGGTTGCCAGGGGCTGGATCGTGAGCAGAAATGAGGAAGGAGTGTTTAATGGGTATAACAGAGCCTCAGTTTTGCAAGATGGTGAAATTTGAGATGTCATGCCCAACAATGTGAACATAGTTCATGCTGTTCAACTACATACTGAAAAATGTAGAATTTGTTATTTTTTTTGCCACAGTTTTTAAAAATGTATTTTAAATACATTTATGTGATTTCATAGTTTATGTCCGTTTTCTTCCTCTAAGCTGGAAGCTGTAAGAGGAACGTGAATGCTCTTCAATATATCCTTGGTATTTATTTCCCCTCTTTCTTAGCCTGCAGTAAATATTTAAATGAGTGAATTAATAAAATTGAAAGAAACACCTCTCATGTAGAACTGGGGAATGGATTTGGCTTTGTGCAATAGGTTCTTAATATCTGTTTACTGAATTGATAACAAAAGCAAGTGCCACATACTCAAACATCTGGAAATCGCCTAGCAAGGGTCTGCACATAAGGAGTGATGGGTAGATTAATGAATTAGCATTTTTTTTCTTAAGTGTGCTAAAAACCAGTAGCACAAGCCATGCATTTTTCCCACCCAAAGAATGATTTCCAGTTAAAAGATTTTTAGAACACATCCAGTTAAAATTGTACTCAAGCTATTTTAGCTACATGGGTGATATCTGGTTTATAGTATTTGTTGATACTGGTGTTTCTAAAAGGTTGATAGTAAGGTCACATTGCTTCATGACAAGTGTTTGGTTTGGAACTGCTAGTAAAGGAATGGCAAAAATGGAATAGATTCTTGAGTACGTAATTTAAGGAAGTGCTAAGCTAATCATTATCCCGTGGTCTTATTATGGGAGATAAAACTGATGGAGACAGTGCATCTGGCAGAAATTTTAAGTTCTCTAACTCATTACATCATTGGGTGGCATTTTCATTATTATATTGAAGGGACTGATATGTTTGGAGTAATAGATATAAGTGCATAGTTGAAGAGGAGGTTTTGGTAAAAAAAAAAAAGTCAAGTTTAGGGAGAGTTTAGGTGGCAGCTGGCCTCTGATAAATCTGGGATGATTTCATGGAAGAAATAGACCTTCTATGGGGGGACTGGCCCTCAACCAGATGGTGGAACATTCCAGGCTCCTGGATTGCCTTAGAAGAGAGATTGAAAGCATGCGTGGATCTGGCACCAAGAGCCGAGTTGGGGGCATAGAGTTTTGGCATCAAGTAAAGTGGTATTACATGAAAAGAAAAAGTGTATGATTTGAAACTTTTCTATCTCCAGCACAGAATCATAGTTAAAGGAAAGAAAAGCAGTAAGTAAAGTGATTCTACACCCAGTAAAACCAGAAGCAGCAGAGGGGAGGAAGAGAATGAGGGAGGGAATGATGATTGATAACAGGCAGCGCCAGTAGTCTGAGTGTGATGGAGAAGGCCAGGTGGGGCAAGGGAGGGAGAGGGTTTTCACATTTCACTGAAGGAAACTGCAAGGTGGTTGAGAAAGTTTCCTAGATATGGCATCAAGAAAGAGAAGAATTGACCATGAATAAAGGTCTGTAAGACAGTAAGTCAGAATCTTACCTTTTTATGATTAATGTGGGAAAAGTAATTCTTAGAAACAAAAGGAAATAGAGGACATATGAGTGTTATTTTGTGTTAACCTATCTGAGTACTAAATCATTTAAAATGAACCCCCCCCCCAAAAAAAAAGCCCTTGTCTGGGCGGTAACACACACACACACACACACTGAATTCTTTCATCACTCAAAGAGAATTGCATTAGGGCATTATAGTACTTTGCTGTAATATAAACTGGTTGGTTCTAAATGAGATTTTAAAAATCTGAGATGGCCGTGATTTTAGAAAACAGCTTATTATGTCAGAATAGTTTGTTTTGAACAGGAAATATAAAATCAAGAAGCAATTTTAGATAACTAGTGAAATTGTCTACTTGGGGATTTGTTCATTTTGTTAACAGAAAAACTAAACCTTTTCTTCCCTGGTGTTTTCGATGGTTCACACTTAGTGGAATACCCTAATGAAGGTAGTATTCTCATACACGCATGATCATGAATTCTGCTCAAGCTTTTTTGATGTCCTTCTGACACAGGTCTTAGTGACCAATCATCACCTACTAGTGATAGATGCCATTTTAGGGACACTTTCTCCCCAAAACAACCTTTTTTCTTTTAAAGAAGTGGAATTACTCCGTTAGTCCCCGATGTTGTTTATGTCCTTGCAGGATTGGATGGTGGTTGTTCTAGAAATTCACAGTTTGGTTCAGATGGTCTCCAGAGCCTACCTCTTCATCCTCTGAATTGGGTGGGGGTGAAATGAGCTTCAGAACTGTAAACGTTGAACATCTCACTAATAAGGTGGTGTGTTTGAGGCTGTGTTATTTCGGAATTCTCCATGTCATTTTGCTTTCAGTTTCATAGAGAGCTGGTTATCTTCATTAGTTTTATATATTTTTTGCCTTCTTTAAAACTAGTTCTTGACTGTTTTTCCCTCCGACGTTCTCTGTCATTGCCACCCCTGCTCTTCCCTGTCTCTTAAGTCACCTTTCACTAGGACTTTCCTCCAGGAGATCTTTTCCCCTGTTCCTTAGAGGAAGGGTTTTTCTAAGCTTTTGTCCACTGCTTATAATGGCTTAAGTTTACATTGTTGTTTATTGATCACAGTTTTACCAAGAAAGCCCTTCTCAGGCTGTTTACTACTCAAATCACTATCTCCATGAATTCTGAAGCCCTTTATAAGCCCCTCAACCCTTCAGATGTGGCTTGGAAAGTAATTTTGTTCATTAAGAGCTCGTGAGGACACTATTCATTACATGCAATTGCTATCAAAGGGGAAAATGCTCTTTTTCTGATGGCGTCCTAACAGAGCCTCTACTGTACACAGAGAGACAGCCCTCGAGACCTGAAATCGTGTCAATCTTAGAAGACCACCTAAGAAAATAATTCAGTAAATAGGTTGTAAGCAAAAGGTTGGTAGTTGAACCACACACTTCCGCTCGGCATTGGAGAAAACTGGGTTTTCGGTTCTTGCCTTGGGATGAAAACTTCTTGAGGACAGCGCACTCATTGTCATGTAGAAGACAATTCAGTAAGCATTGAGGGGACAGATGACTGAGGTGGGAGGGGAGGGCTAGAATACAAGCCAGATGAGCTGCCCCCTCCCCAGTCATCACCAGTCTGGCTCCCTCTGATGGGCTGGGTTACTTGTTCTCTGTTGTACAGTTTGTATCAAAACTAACGAATAATAAGTGAACCTAAATAATTTGCCTAGTTCTTTGTCATGCCCAGGCTTGGCCTCTGAGATCCTCATTGACTTCCTCTGGCTCCCGTGCGTTCCCTCATGCTCCCCTCTCCGGGGCTGCCACCACCCTCCACGGTCACACAGGCTGCAATGTTTAGGCTCCCTTCCCTCCACTCTGCCTCATTGCTGGAGCTCCACCTGGCACACTGAGATTTTCACCTGTGCCAGTTGACTTACGTTACAAGATCTACAGTGTCCCACCAGTCTCGTAGCAGATATTTTACGTGATTTGCTCCAACAGAGCACGCATGCTCTGTACACATCCTTGGTCTATAGGACATGTTGAAGTGACAGCAGAAGAGAGAGGATTTGGCATTGCAGACAAGATTTTAAGGAAACTCAAAGAATCAAGACTCTGATATTGTCTTTTGTTGTGGCTCATTTCCATGCGGAAAAAAAAAATCTTTAAACTTAAACTCTTATTCCCTGCTAGTGTCTCTTTCTCAGAAATTCTTCTCTAAACCAGAAAAATATCTCCGGCGGTGACACCACATGATGTCTTCTGATGGAGAGCAGGCTCTTCCATGGGCCATTAGCCTTGACCTTGCCTTTTGGGGCTATAACCCAAACATGCTTAACTTTTTTTTTTTTAATTAATTATACTAGTCAAGGTCCTTGGTTGCAGTGAACAAAGGAAAAGAAAACTGGCTTTGACTTGATAAACAGAAAAGGAATATGTGGAAGGAAATGATGCAGCCCACAGGATGTATGGAAAGGCTTGAGAACCAGGCTCAGAAAGCTGGTGGAAGCCATGGTGGCTACCCTGGGACCATGTGGTCAGGACGTGACCTGGCACCACGGCCGTTAGCTGCGTGCCTCTGCTAGTGATGGACTTTGGACTCCACTTCTGCGACTAATCCTTGAGGCCCCTAAGTGCAGGTGGGAGCATGTGACAGACCAGCCCTGGTCTCCTGCCTTGCATCAGCCATTTCCTATCTATGGATAATTTCTCTAGCCGATTTATTATCAAATGACCCAAATGTGCTTTATAACGATCCTGGCAGGACCCACATTCTCCTGCAGATAACAGGAAGGAGAAACATCTTTTCCGTTAGGCTTCTATATGGAGAACGAGTGAGGAGAATCCTAGACCTTTTCTGGAACAGCTTCTCTTGGTGAGAAGACAAATTTGCCTAACTTAACAGATAACCGGAATACATTCAGTCACACTATTATCATACGCAGTAATGAGCAGAGACAAAGCGAGAGACTTCCCTGTGAGAAAACTTAAAGAAGACTAGAGTTTGGGGAAAGGCAGACCTGAGCTTGGTATGCTTAAAAATGTAGATGGTGGGAGCGCCTGGGTGGCTCAGTCGGTTAAGCGTCTGCCTTCAGCTTACGTCATGACCCCAGACTTCCTGCTCAGCGGGGAGGCTGCTTCTCCCACTCCCTCTGTGCTCTCTCTCAAGTAAATAGATCAAAAAATCTTTTAAAAATGTGGATGGCAAAGAGAAGGCGGCATCATCCAGGACAGAAGCTGCGGGGACGAGGGACTGTCCACGGCGTGGCCTGTTTGGGGCAGAGGGGCTGTGATGGATAATCAGATCTCAGATAATCCTAAAATCAGAAATGAATGATATATAAATAGATAATTACCTGTAACTTGCCATCGTTTACAGCAAGTCAAATAACAATCTTCCTTTTCCTTGCGCGTCAAGAAAATCCAGCAGCTGATCCAGAGAAGGTTGCCTCTCGGCACACTGGCTTCATGTGAAATAGTCCATCAGATTAAAAAGTGTAATTTCTTTGTTTTCTCAGGCTATTGTCAAGTCAGGAGCAAGCAAAAAAAAAAAAAGAGAGAGAGAGAATGTGATTAGCATTATTTCATCATATTAATTAAAACACTGTGGCAGTTTCGGCTTGAGCGACATAGTTACTGAAACCAGGGGAAGTTGCTACCCGATTTATAATCCTGACAATGAGGCTGTAAGTGGTAATGAAAACTTCCAGAAGAGCTTTGTTTTTGCAGAATTTAGACATTGTGAAGATCTTTCTGCAATACATTCAGATTAATACATGTACATCTGCTGGAAGAACCTTTACAGTAAGGAAAAAGTATTGCTAAGCTACCATTTTTCCTCTCCCAGGAGCTACTATTTGTCATTACAAGTTATGTACCCCTAAACAGAAAACAACTTCATCTATCCCTGCATGCCCCCAGAAGCTATTCAGCATAAGTTAATCTTTACAATAGAAGCAGCCAACTTTTCTAGCAAAGGAATTTGCAGTCTTTGTGGTTTGGGTAAAAAGGTGGTTCATTTTACTGGTTTCTCGGTAAAAAATATTTCATGATAAATTCAATCTTTCCTCAAAAAAAAAATTTCCCAAATCTACTTTTCTGGGCAGAATTGGACATGAAATCCATTCTCTATTGAAGCAGCCAAATATGGAGTTGTGTGGACCTGGGCAGACAGTTCTAGGTCCAAGGTTAAGGATATTTATTGCTTGGCGGTGTTACATGTGTTCGTATCCAGGAAGAACAAAATCCAACCCATCCACAGTGGTTTTCAAATATATTCATTTACTTTCTTTTGTTTTAGGGGGAATGTTTTTCTCCTTCTCTTTTTAATCCTTTTCCACACTTGGTAGAATCTGGAAGGATTTTTGCCAGGGATAACTAGCAAAGGTATACAATGTGTGAATACACAAGAGATCTGCTGGTTTCATTGCACAGACTTCAGAGAAAGTTCCTTGCACTCCGACTTTGGCATAGCGTGCAGGAAATTCCTCGTTGGTCTGCCCAATGCAATAAACAGGCCTCCTGCATCTAACCACATCCATGCTGAAGTTTCTTAGGTGGGGTTACTTTGGCTTTTTGTGTAAAAGTTAAGAGTCCCAGGATTCCAATTCTACACTTTCTTTAGCTCCTAGGTTTGGAATTTATGTAGGGCTGCATTTAGGAGTTAATGGGACTTGTGGTTTGACTCACTCTGTTTTCTTTGTGTACACGCGGGGAGAAGAGACAAGGTAAACAGATCCCCTATGGGGATGCTTTTGGTAAACCTCCCATGACATCAGACTGATCGGACAGATCAGAAGTTAGCATTCGCCTTTCGATTACTCATTAAGGACCTGGCTTTCTCTAGTCAGTGCAGGTGAGTCCTTGGGTAAGGTTGCTACTCTCAGTGTGGCCCCCAGACAGGCAGCGTCATTCTCCCCAGAGAGAGGGCTTGTTCGAATGCTGAGTCTCAGGCCCCAACGTGTGGAGCTGATGGAATAGAATCTGCATTTTGCCCAGAGCCCCCATGTGCTTCACGGGACACGGAAGATGGAGAAGTCGGGGGTTCTGTCCATGCTAGCAGAGTGCCTGAGTCCATTCCAGTAAGATCTCCAGGGAGGGTGTGAGGGAGAAGACAGGCTGGCCAGTGGGGCAAAGAGGAAGGGAGCCAGGGAGGACATCGCCTGACTTAAATTAGGCTCGTTAATTCAATTTGGGGCAGGAATGTGTGTAACTCAGCGCCGGCAGCTGTGGAGGCTCTGTTTCCTGCGGGGCTCAGGCAGGAATGCAGGGGCCAGCGGCCGCGACAACCTGACTGGGGATCAGTCACATAGCCCTGCAACCGCGAGATAATGACTGAGAAGATGGCATTATCGTTATCTTGTTAGGGAGGTTTTAAATGCGGAGTTAAGTGCCAAACCAAGGGGAACAGGAGAGGCTGTGCGAGGCATAGATAAAATCTTAATTATTTGAAAAGATTAAGCATGNACCTGACTGGGGATCAGTCACATAGCCCTGCAACCGCGAGATAATGACTGAGAAGATGGCATTATCGTTATCCGTTATCGTGTTAGGGAGGTTTTAAATGCGGAGTTAAGTGCCAAACCAACGGGAACAGGAGAGGCTGTGCGAGGCATAGATAAAATCTTAATTATTTGAAAAGATTAAGCATTCCTGACTGTTCCCTCCTCCTTTCTTTAAATCCATCCAGATCAGATTTCCAAAGGGGTTAAAGGAGAAGGACAGTGGTCCGACGCAGCCTGTCCACATTTCCAAATAAATAACCTGTTCACGTCCCCCTTTCCCTGAGAAAGTGAGTCCCTGAGAAACAGGGAAGGAAAAATTGAGTTCTCTAAGGTAGGAGCAACTCCTGTGTGTACCCCACACCTGAAATATATTCATAGGTTTGGTTTTGGGCACTTCGTGTTCTTTAACTGTTTCGGGGGCCTGAGCGATCATCTCTACTTGATGTTTACTAAACCCCATGTGGCATGCTGGGCAAAAATGCTCGCCTAACCATGAAAAGATGGTTTGCATACTGTCATTTTTAGAAGCTCATTGAATGTTATTTATTCTGAAAAAACATCTGCTTTACAGCTTAAAAATCAGCCACGAGTCCCTAGTCCCTTATTCACTGAAGGAATGGCTATACTGAGAAGAGTCATATTCCTTAATTTTATCTAGAAATGTTTTCCTTAATGCCTCTGTGCTTAGGCTGATGCTGATAAGAATCGCTAACCAAGTGCTGGGCGCCTTATCGAACATTTTATGTATTTGATCTTCACTACAATTCCTATTTTATAGACATGAAACCAAGTGCTGGCGAAGTTTAGGAGCCTACCCAAGATCATGGGTTCAAGAGAGGACCCGAGATTTGACCTCAGGCTGCCTTGGGGGCTCCTCACAGCAGCCATTCACCTCTCAGGAAGCCACAATACCCACTTTTTGAGTTCCCCCCAGCACGCCGTTCCCTGAGTGCTACATGTCTTCTCTGTGCTCTTAGAGCCTTCTGCATAATTTTGTTATGAAAAAACATTTTTTATTATTATTACAAACTAATGTGTACACAAGTCTCTCACCCGGTGGGTTGTTGGGAATTTTAGAGCAGGGACTGGCACAGACGAGGCCTTCAGTGAAAAGAAATTAATTCCTCCCAAATGCTGACAGGCCAGTGTCCTTAATCCTGTGCCCTGGTCTGGTCCTGTAAGGGGACTTACTGTCATTGGGCTTTACCAACACTGAATGGCATTCTGGGGAAGAGTGGAGAGCCCTTTCTCTTGACTTTATCCCTTCTTTAAAAGGCTATAGAAAAGTCCTCCCCTATAGGCCGATATGGGTAAAACCAGAGACCACCCCGTGGTCTGCCGTACCCACATGGAACTCCCACTAACCTGGACACAGCCTGCATGTGTAAGTCAAGGGGACACACAGAAAAATCTTGCAAGTCCCTGAGGCCTTGATTGACAGTCTTGGCAGACATGCTGCTTTTAGCTTAGGATGGATTTAAACTCTGGCTGAGAGCGATGGGAAGCAAAGCAAGGAGCTTTCAAGGCCTGTCTGTCTAGCCTGCCCTCAGTATTCTGCTTGCACAACATCGTGGGAGACTGGTTAATAAAAGGACAGTGGGTGTCTTGCTCCTGCCTGCTGTGAGTAGCCCCTCTGGGAGGGTTGGCGGCCTTCAGCAGACAGTATAAGCTGAAGTCGGGTTGGCCTCTGCTCCCTTGGCCAGCAGTGTCTCAAAGGGCCTCCACAAATCATGTCCATCCTTGGGGCTTGAGGACGGCAATTGAGCAGTGCTGGAGGAAAAAAGACATTATCTCGGGATTTCACTCTCTGTCACTCATCACCCACACACCCAGCTCCCCAATATTCCGGGACTGATTTATTTGCGGAGAAGTGCCGTTCCCCTGTTTCTGCTCCCACTCTCTTTGCCTGCCTGTCTCTTCCAGCCTTTTCTGCTCATTAGCATGTCTCAGAAAGCAGGTTATGGAAGGAAGCAAGAGGATGATTTTAAAATCAGGTCTGCTTTGGCTCGTGCTTCAAGTCGGCTTCCTTGGAAGGGAGCGGGATCTTGTGCCCTGCTCACCTGAGCTGGGCCGTGGTGAGACGCTTCTCTCTGTTGATGTTTCCTCAGGTGATATAGCTACTTTCACTTCCAAGTTCTTGCTCCTCACCTTGGCTTGCGAAAATCCTGAGCATGCTTTGAGATGTCTGATGTTTGAGGAACAGGGCCCAAGTCGGAGCATCCTGGTGAAAAGAACTCAGTTGCCCTAATGCCTCTGCTTCTCTCTTGCCTGTTGACCTCCGCCCTTGTGCCTTCTCAAATCCCCAGGCCCCTTCTTCATCTCCTCTTATGTCTGCTCACACCCCTCTCCCCGCTCTGCTGTTTACTCCTTGAGACCAAGAGAACTTTCTGAGGAGAGGAAAGGGACTTGGCCCTGTGGCCTTTGCCTTTCCCTCTCTCCTGGGCCTGATCTTTGCAGCAAGGGCATTGGAGCAGGCACACTTTCCCGCACTTGCTTCCGCTTCCTGCTTTGCCCAGGGCTCCCTTCCGTTTGCGTCTTTCTCCTGTGTTTCTTTCCCGGACCCTGCCCTTCTCTCCTTTCATCCTTCCATCCTTCCACCCCGCATGAGAGCCATGCTCCTTCAGGAGGGGAATGTAAAGGCTAATACTGGGTCTGAGGTAATTGTCTGAGGAACATCACTTGCCCTTTCCAGCTCATTAACAGAACAGACAGTGGTGGCTGGTGGGAGAGTCACCCACAGCCTGAATAGATCAGTCCTGACCCAGAACAATCTTAGCGGTCCACTGTTTCTCATGATGCCATTTTCTTTCTGTTCGTTCTGTTAGTCTGGTTTCTCTTACAGTAAAGCAGGCACAACCTGATAGGAGGGGAATTCGATCAGAAGAGGGTATTTGTCAAGGCATTTTTTTCTTCTCTTTTAAAATTGGCCTTTTACTGAGTCATGGGGATTGTTTCCATGCGTTACTCCTTAATGATATGCTTGTTTACCTCGACCCATACAATTCTCTCTTGCCCTGTGATAATCCAGTATTAACTTGTGTTAACCAGGATGCCTATTGAAGGAAGGGATGTTTCAAAGAAAAGCAAAGGGAATTGCAGGTTCAATATTCCTGAGAGAAACTGAATTAAAACCCTGCCAAAGATGACGTGGGAAAAGAACTGAATTAAGAGGGCAGTCTTCCAAGGTAGCACATCGCTGGCTATCTCTGCTCATTCGCCATTGCTTGAAAGCTACACTTGGTCTGAAGGAAGTTTTTTCCTCTGAGAATATCACAGTAGCTAGTTCTGAAATTGGCTGGCGATGTTATATCACCTCTTAGGGAAGGGCTATGTTTTTATATACCTGCCACTAATCAACAATGACATTGAGATTTCCAAATTACCTAATGTGGCACCCACTCCCCCACAACAGAAGTTGGAATGTGGGGGGTGGTGATGGTGGAATAAAGCATTTGTCACTGGCATTAGGTCATAAATCTAAATCAGCTCTTTTTCTGGAAGATTCTTAGTGTGGAAATGGTGGCATTTGGCTCAAGCTGGATTTGGCTGCACATGTTTTATGTGTTTTTATAATTAGAAGGGGATTCTGTGCCTCTGCTTTATATACAGTGCCTGTCATGTATTGCCCACCCTGTTGGCCTCTCTATTTTTTGTCACATCTGCGAGTGCAGTCTGCCTTTTGTAAACAGGTCACTAGTTCCAGACTAATGGCGTGAAATACAGCTGGCGCCACGCATGGCTGTACACGGCTCCACATGTGCTGAACGCCAACAGCAAGAGAGGGAAGGCCCTGAGGGCCCACTCTCCGGGGCAGAGTGCCTCCTTGGGCCACTCCAGGGAACGCCATGCCAAGCAGCAGCTCAGAGCCTGTGCACCATCTGGAAGCTGTTGAGTGGCTTGTAGGACAAATGTTCTGAGACTCCGGGCCTTCTCCAGAGGGACCGTCAGAGTTACTGCCATGGGAGCGGAAAATGATGAGAAAAATATGATGAGGCTTCCAGTTTCTAACCCCTTAGTGTTCCCTAGACTTCGTGTATGTTGTGCTGGTGGTTCGTTCTAGAATCAAATTTACAAAGAAAAGGGGAATCAACTTGCACGTTGAGAACATCTAGTCAACTAGCAGACAGAACATTTCTCCGTATATTCGTCAGCTCTCCATAAAGTCTAAGAGGTCACACTGACCATCCACACCGCGTGACTGCATCTGTAGGAAGTTCAAAAACTTGCAGAATCATTTGTGGTGTTTAGAAGGCAGGATAGGAGTTCCACTTGAGTGCAGGGAGGATGAGTACAAAGTGGAAAGGGCACGAGGAGGTTTCTGCTAAGCTTCTGGGTGATTTGGGTTTGGGTTTTCATCTGAGTGCCATGTCCATGTACTCACTGTGTGAAAATGAAAAGTCACGTGAGATGCACACCTATGACGTGTGCACCTTGCTGTTGTATATATTATCGTACTTCAATAAAAAGCTTACGTTTAAAAACATAACCATCACATAAGGAAAAACTTTCCTCAATCCAGCTTTCATTAATAACAAATTCAGTCGAAAGGAACGGGAAGGCAACCGCAAATCAAAGTGGGTGTTTCCATGGAAAGCCCCCTGAGATGGGAACTTGCTTCCCATCTGCCCTACGAAGACTTCACTTTTTTTTTTAAAAGACTTTATTTTTAAGTATCTCTACACCCAACATGGGGTTCCAATTCACAACCCCGAGATCAAGAGTCGCATGCCCAACCATCTGAGCCCACCAGGCAGGTCTTGGCTTTTCATAACTCTTCTCCTTAAGTTTTGCTTTGTCTACTGAGGGTTCCCAGCTTGCCTTTTTAGCTTGATTTTTTTTTTTAGCAGAAAAATGATAACTATATCAATATGTTTTTGAATCTCAGTAGAATGCTTTTGAATAAACATTTCCATTGCTGCTTATGCATTGAGTAATGTATAATGTAAAACATGTAAAATGTAAAAAATGTAAGACATTTATTTTACTATACTGACTTGGAAATTACCACTATTTGGATGGTTGTTCGAGTTATGGGAGTAGATAGGTAGGTGGGCAAAGAGATTAAAAAAAAAAAAAAAAAAAGAACCGAGCCCCAAACCTCCGGGGAACGTTCGCATCTACAGGGCAGGTAGGCAACCTTCTGCTCACCAAAGGTAGCACAAGTGAGCTACGCAGAGTACAATGGACACTCCATAAAGACTGTCTGAAGAATTCGATCTTGTTTTCTCTTCAAAAAGTGCAATAGTTTTGGGGCGTCTGGGTGGCTCAGTCAGTGAAGCATCTGCCTTCGGCTCAGGTCATGATCCCAGGGTCCTGGGATCAAGCCCAGCATTGGGCTCCCACTCAGCAGGGAGTCTGCTTCTCCCTCTCCCTCTGCTCCCCCCCCGCCCCCACTCATGCGCACACTCTCTCTCAAATAAATAAATTAAATCTTCAAAAAAAAAAAAGTGAAATAGCTTTGGGTTGCTATAAAATTCCTTGTCCTGAAATTTTCAGTCAGGACCAAATAGTACCCAGATGAATAAGTTAGCAGCACTGCAGTTTTCCTCGCCAAAGAATTTTTACAGTGTGCCCATAGATATTTTGTATAAACTTTCTGAAACTGACAAGGAAAATGTCTTTTTTTTTTCCCTTTACCAAGCTCGGAAAAAGCTTAAAACCAAAGGGAAAGCAACCACATACGGCATGGTGTGCAGAACGGAGTCGAAAGCATTGCTTGGCGCACGCAGTGCGTTCAAGTGTTGGTGCCGGGCTGGTCACCCAGGGGTGTATAAAGTGTGTGGGCTCATGGGGTCTTTCTTATAGATGGAAATTTTATTGTTGTAGGTGCATTTCCTTCCACGTGTTTAATTTTATGTGAAAATACTGCTTCTGAAGTTTTCTTTTTCTCCACTTTAACGTGGCATTTTTTTCAACGACCTATTGAAAACCATTGCCAGGAAGCAAACAATTCAAGTTCACCACATAAGAGAAACTTCCTTCTTATAAATAATTAAGCGCTATTTGTATACCATCTTCAGACAATGGTTGGTTTTATTGTTTTGTCTTTGTTGCTTATTGTTGTTTCAATTCTGGTCTTCTTCCCTGTTTCCCATCCAAGACCAGTGTCTATTCATTGCTGTTAAATTTGTTTTATCATCATTTGTCATATATATAATTTAAATGATTTTTTAAAAATAATAAAAGGCCTCAAGACTTCAGAAAGGTGAAAATTCCCTGGGGAGAGCATTGTGTGAATCAGTTTTGTTTAAATCACCATCGCCCCCCCACCTTTGTCTTGTCTACAGGACTCTTTAAGAAATGACTTCACTTCTCTTATAAAAAGTCTTTGAGGGGCGCCTGGGTGGCTCAGTCTGTTAAGCCTCTGCCTTCAGCTCAGGTCATGATCCCAGGGTCCTGGGATCGAGTCCTGCGTCAGGCTCCCTGCTCAGCAGGGAGCCCACTTTTCCCCCTGCTTGTGTGCTCTCTCTCTGTCCCTCTCTTTCTTGCTCTATCTCAAATAAATGAATAAAATCTTAAAAAAAAAAAAAAGAAGTCTTTGAGATGTGGTCTGATCATAACACTCTTCACACTTGCTCGAAGCTCAATGGCAGATTAATAAAATATTCTTTAAGGGGACTATTATTTTAGGCTCAGCATGGTTTTTTATGCAAACCTGAGCTCTTTTCCTGTTGGATATTATCAATACCACTTCACATCCTTCCTCCCTAATGCAGTAACCTCTTCTTCACCTTCGTAGTGGTTGATCTCCTGGCAACACTCTACACTCATTGCTTCTAGAAATTCTGCCTTTTGGCTTCTGAAACATAATCATTTCCTATCTCTCCTGACTGTGACTTTACTCTATTTCGTTAGTCTTTCTTACTCCATGTCCTATCCCTTAAATGTAAATGGTCTGAAAGCTCCTTTGCTCACCTTTTTCTTTCTTTTTTTTTTTTGAACTTTCTCCCTGTGTTACATCATATACACCAAAGGCTTCATTTCCAGCTAAAAATAATCAACTTCCAGCTATATATCTTTAGGCCCATGCTTTATAGCTGTCTACAACTCAATTTGCTTGGAAAATGGAGACAGATCTTTTCATCTTCTGTATCTCTTTAAATACCTAATGGACCACCTGGTGCATAATACCAAATGGATGGAAAGCATGCTCACCACCGTAAATGTTCTAAATTTCTGTCTTCAGCTTTGTGATTTCATTCTAATGAAAGCACCCGCAAACTAGGATGTACCGGAAGAATGAGGACAGTTATTTCCTCTCCCTGATACTTCTGTCGTGATGATCAGCAGGCCCCCCTCACAACTGGTGCATTTTTAGCTAAAGATGCTTATCAGACTTCAGACCTCTTGTGGAAGTGCATTTGGGAGATTGAGATGACACTTTGCAGAATTTCTTTTTCCCCGATTCTTGTGGGACAGACTGATTTTAAACATAAGTCCATGGAGCAGAAATGCTAAAACATTTGAGAACCTTTTTTTTTTTTTCCTAGTGGGAGCCTTTTATTGCCAGAAGTGAATATCCCATAGAGCTGAAGAAAGTCCTATGAAATTTAGCTTTTAAAAACAAAGCTGTGTTTAAGTTCTGTGGAAACAGAAGGTATTGCTTAAAAATGACATGGCAGATGTTATGAAAATTTGTTTTAAAGCATTTCTCTCAGGTTAAGTCATGTTTGCCAAGTGACAACCTGGAACACGTTTTGACAACTCAGCAGAGCTCCTCGGTTGAGGGTGCGCAGCGATAAAGAGAGCTCGCGTTGTGCAACGACGGGCTGGGGAAGGGGAAATGGACTCCCATTGCTTGAGAAGTAGCCTGCTTCTCTTCCTGCGTCGACTGAGTAAAGCCAAAGAGTGAAGCTGAAAATGCAAGCCATGTTGTCTTTGAGATTTACTTTCATTTAATGAAAAATGTGTCTTAATAGATCCTGTACGTTGCTCTCACTCAAGAAACCCTGTGGTTTTCCTTCAAAGTGTATTTGAAGTTTCTTTTGGGCCAAGTTATACCACTCAAAACTGGTCACGTTAAAGCCTACAGAATTCAGAACCAAGTGAAATTGGGTTGTTTCTTAGAGCGGAACCATTTGTTCCCTGCTACTACCCACCGCTACCTCTAGGAGTTAAGAACTGTATAGAATTCACATTCGGGGCTCTCTGTGGTGGATTCTAACTGTGGAGGGATACACCACAGTCTCTGGCTCTGTGCTTAAGTCTATGAGTGTTTCTCCAGGTAGAGCCGAAGCGTAGCATGCTGGGAAAAGGCCAAAAAAGGAGAAAGACATAAAAAAAAAAATCCCAAGGTAACCTATCTGACATTGATTTTGATCTGGCATTTTGCTGTTGTTTGCTCAATTTTGAAGCTTCACATCCTTTTGAAAAACAGAGGTGTGTGGCCTTTTAAAATCTTTCTCTTATTTTTCTTAGTAGGGTGTGTTGCTTTGAGTGGCCTACCATGCAGAGCCTATGTTGGCATCGTGTGGCATCTCCTTGGTTATGTGATATTCATTTTGGCTTTTGGGGTGGAATTTTCTTGATGCCTGTGGAAAATAAGTTAAAGGCAATGGAAACAATGACCAAAAACTTTGTGTTCACACATGCACACCTTAGTGACCCTTCTGCATTCTTCCACCTGCGTTACTGAGATGTTCAGGCAAGTTCTGTGCGTGCCTGTGCAGAGATCTCTCTCCTTGAGTGCAGGAAGCTCCCCTCTCCTCCGCAATGGTCCGTTCAATGTCACAGGTGTCTTGTACAGGGTCACAAGCTAGGTTGCCTCAGTGCGAAGCACAGAGGTGTGGTTTTGTGTGCTGGTTGTTTCCGGCATAAAAATGAGGGCTAGATCACTAAGTGACCCCCAATGGAAAGTATTGTTCAAACACTACCTGGGGCTGAAAGCATTAAGTATTAAGCACTAAGTATTAAGTGGTAGCTAATATTAGGTAGGCCGGGGTTTGGGACTCTTTCCATCAAACGTGTTGGACATCTTAATCAGATACTGCCTTCTTACAGGTCTGGGAAGCACAATACTCACTTTCCTCAGTTCCTCATCTGAATGTTGGTGCTCCATAGAGCCAAGACACCTCTGGGACGGCCCAACGATGTGCCACTGCGAGCTTACGTAAGGAAGGGCCGCCATTTCAGCCTTGCTCAGGGAGCTGCCCCTTGCTGTGGCACATGCCACAACTTAATCTCTTGAGCATGTCTGACAAATGGAGGATTCAGGACCCAATTTATTAAGGATTTTGTGAGATAACACATGAAGGTATCTGGTAAAGCCCCTGTGACAGTTGCTTGGTAAATGGCACTTATTATGGGATTCTTCTCACTGTATCAGCCTGTCAGAAATGGTTTTGGAGCTTTTTTTTTTTTTTTGGTCAAAAACTCTGTATGTAGCCATTCAGCACAAATTCATTTATGCTTACGATACTAGATACTGTTGTAGGACCTGGCGATACAACCAGGATGAAGACTAAGGGCCTTGTTCTCGTGGAGTTTCCATTCTGGTAATGTCAGGCAGAAACTAATGAATAATATATAAACAGGGGGAAAAACTGTATCATAGTTATACAGAGAATTACAAAAAGTGACTGTATACTTCCTTCAGATAGGGTAGTAATGGAGGCATCTAGGGGAGCCGCCATCTTGGCTGAGATCAGACTGGGAAGCAGGATCCCATGGTCCCCAAGGCAGGAGAGAGGAACCGATTAGAAGGTGCAGAAAGAGTTGTGTTCTAAGTACAGAGCAGCAGTCAATTTGGTTGGACTGGGAGTACGAGAGGGTGGCAGGAAAGGAGAGCATGGGGTGAGCAGTGGCCAGACCTTGGGGGCCTTTGTAAAGGACAACATAAGAAACTTGGATCATACTCTAAATGGGATGGAAAGTCTCTGAAGAGTTTTAAGCAGGAAAATTGCATGATCTGATATACATTTTAAAAGGTCGGCTTGCTGCTACATAGGAAATTGGTGGAAAGAAGGGAGACAGGGAGGCCTCTAAGACAGTTCAGTTTCAACAGTGAGAACTTGGAGTGGGGTGGCAGGTGGAGGGAGAGGAATGTATTCAGGACATACAGGGCTTGCACAGGGATTGGATGAGAGGCTTAGAGAAAGGGAAGAATCCAAGATACCCTGTAGATATTTCATCTGAGCAAGGGGGAGACAGTATAGTACAAAACAGGAAACACTGTTGGGGCGCCTGGGTGGCACAGCGGTTAAGCGTCTGCCTTCAGCTCAGGGTGTGATCCCGGCGTTATGGGATCGAGCCCCACATCAGGCTCTTCTGCTATGAGCCTGCTTCTTCCTCTCCCACTCCCCCTGCTTGTGTTCCCTCTCTCTCTGGCTGTCTCTATCTCTGTCGAATAAATAAATAAAATCTTAAAAAAAAAAACAGGAAACACTGTAAGAAGAGGAGGTTTGTGAGGGAAATCAACTACTCTGTTCTCACCGTGTTAGCTGCTAATGTCGGAGGTATTCAGAAGCAGCAAGAGAATCAGTGAGTCTTCATGGAGTTTGGATCTGGGTGGGAGAAAGGGCTAACTACTCATTTGCTATAGGACTGTATCTAAGGCATGACCCATCGTAGAGTCAAATGGGTAGTACGGTTAGTGTTTTGTTTGGAGGTGGCCCCAGGTGTAGTGAAAAAGGAGAAGCAGAGGGGCAAAGGGAAATAGGGTAGTGGAGACAATGCTGGGATTGCACAGAACTATCTCAAGTGGGTGATTCACAGAAGCTGACAAGCTTTGCTGAAAACAGCAGACCTGGGAGAAGAAACTCATGCACAATTCTGCCAGCCTGGGTGGTGCTGATGAATAGCATTGGGCCAAGGGATTTGGTAAGTAGAATTGGGGTAAGGGAGGCTGAGAGTTAGTTTGAAGAGGAGGAAAAAGGAAAATGGCCCAAACTGGAAGGGCCTTGGGAGTTTCGTGGCACTGGAGAATTTTTCTTAAGTAAGGAGCTCCTGTAGCATCTGTGTATGAGCAAAAGAAAAAAAAATCCCATCTTATGTGGGGCTGAGAAGTGTTATATGCATGTATATGTGCCTTTAAAGAGTTTAATCTTTTTTTTTTCAAGATTTTATTTATTTGTTTGACAGAGAGACAGCCAGCAAGAGAGGGAACACAAGCAGGGGGAGTGGGAGAAGAAGAAGCAGGCTCCCAGCGGAGCAAGGAGCCTGATGTGGGGCTCGATCCCAGGACTCTGGGACCACACCCTGAGCCGAAGGCAGATGCCTCTAAAGAGTTAAATTTTATACTCAGTAGATGCATATCTTAATGTAAAAATTTATCACAGCTATGAATACAAACTCATAGGTATAATATATACATGTACTTTGAAATGTGATTTTTAGAAGAAACTGAATCAACTAGAAAGGAAAAATTTAAAAGTTTTTAGAAGAAACTGAATCAACTAGAAAGGACAAATTTAAAAGTTTAATTATGTTTCCATTACTTTCATATACAAATCTTAGCGGCAGAAGTCAGTTTCTGGGAGGTGTAAATAGGCGTGCTTTAAATTGCCACTGAGGCCAAAGAAACTTCCATGGAGGCTGAGGTTTCAAAATTATATTAGATTTCACTCCTGAGCTTATTAGCAAAGCTACAGTCACTCCGCAGCCTGTTAGCTGGGAAACTGTCTCCACACAGGATGTGTGGTGATTATTTGTAAATGATCATTGCTCTGCTGACAATAGCTCATCACTGGGTGCTCAGGGGAACAGCTCCTTTTAAACACTCATATAAAGACAATTGGAATGAAAATGTCATATGTACAAGCCTATAAATACTAGCTGATCTATGAAATCAGAAGATTCCTAAGTAAGGATAATTCACAATAATTTAGTTATAATAATGTAGATTAGGGATCTGTTCAGTAACTACAGTAGTATTTATGGAAAAGGATAACAAAATAAAAAATTCTTGGCAATCAAATGAAAGAAGAGCATGGGGTTTTTAAAAAGGACAATGAAAATTTCACTAAGCAGGAAAGAAAGATTGCTCAACAGATCCGCAGGAAACTATTTTTCCCACCATCATCTCTGCATTTCAAAGCCAAACCCAATTCCAGCCAGAAGACATCATCTGACTGTGGAGTGAGATGCTAATGGTCTATTTGGCTTTCTTTCTTTCTTTCTTTCTTTCTTTCTTTCTTTCTTTCTTTCTTTCTTTCTTTCTTTCTTTTTTTATTTACTTGCTGTGAAGCTTCAGTAATGTCTTTACTCCCTTCCCCAAAGCTTTGGGGACATTGGACATTACTCTGTACAAGCAGGTTGGGTTGTTTGTTTGAATGACCAGCATTTTTGAAATAGGAAATCCAGCTTCTATCCATAGGAATCCCCATATCCAGTGGGCAAAGAATAAATACTACATGTCTGGGTACTTATATTTTGGATCATGAGTATTTGAAATAATCATTCATAACCGTTTGTTTGAAAGGCTTTGTCACATCATAGCTACAGAGTATCCATTAAAAAGAAAAAAAAAAGGTTTTCCGAAGTGTGTGTGTGTGTGTGTGTGTGTGTGTGTGTGTGTCTGTAGGCATTTGGCATCCTGCTGATAAAAGGTCCTCTTCCTCCATTTTCCCTCAAATGTTGATGTCCCAGGTGCTGGTCTGCAATATCTTCTGTCCCTCTGCTTATTGCAGCTCAGACCTCTCGAGCCTCAGGCCCATACTTAGGGAGTGAATTTCCAGCTTTTTCAACTGGCCATTTCTTCCTAAAGGTCTCCTGGTCTCTAGGCCTCTCAAAAATCAACATATCAAATTATTAACTGACTTTATGCACGTCCCAAACACACATACACATGTTCGCACATGCACGCATGCACCAGAGTTGGGGTGGGGGTGGGAGTGACAACAGAACTGAAACTCGTGCTGTAAATCCTGTCTTGGTTTCAAGTAACTCAAACCAGGAACCTGACACTCATTCTTGATCTGTCACCCTCTGTGCAAGGGGTCCTCAAGCATGGCAGTGTTAATCCTGACGTTGCTTTCTGATGAGTCTTCCCTTCCTACCACCTTTGTCAGTGTCTCCTCAACCATAGCATTGACCTCATGACTAGTCTGGCTGCTTCTCTCTTCCTTCCCTTCATCTTAGCTCTCCCTGCATTATGTATCCAGTTTCCATTGCTTCCCACCAACTCTACCGGTACCCACTCGGTCTCCCTGCTTCTATCCTGGCCCCTCTAAATCTGTTCTCAACACAGCAACCTGAAGGATCCTTTAAGAACCTAAATCACTCATGCCATTCCTCTCTTCAGAAGCCTCTGATGGCTTCTTACCTCATTCAGAGTAAGTCCTCATCATGGTCTATAAGACCATTCATGACCATCCTTTGCTACTGCCCCCCTCACACATTCTTCTCTACTACGTTGGTTTTGTCATTCAACTATCTGAGGAATCTTCCAGCCTCAGGCTTGTGAACTTGCTGGTCCCTTTGCCAACAGCCTTCTTTCTCCGAAATGAGTGTCCTGGCACTGTCACCCCTTCCAGGTCATGACTCAAATTCTCACCAATGCCCTCCTCAACAACACAGTATATGTGTTGTGCAGCACGCCCGCCTATCCTCCTTCCCATGCTGAATTTTTATTCATATCTCCGCTCGCCTTCTCATATACCTTACAATGTACACGTCTTTGATTTGACTTCCCACACATATAAGCTCTATGATGGCAGTTTTTGTCTATTTTACTCTCTGTTGTGTTCTCAGCTTAAAATGATAGAAATTAAATAGACAGTTTTGAAATAAATGAATGAGAATCATCTGGGAAGCATTTAAAAATGCTGTTGTGCAAACTGTACCTCAGACCTATTGAACCAGAACCTCGGGCTGTACAGTCTGGAAGTTAATATTTGTACAAGGTCCTCCAGCGATCCAGCGCCCAGCCCAAGTTGGGAGCCATTGTCCCCAGAGAGATTTCTTAAACCACAGACGGCCCCAGCGTCAAGTCCTCCACAGAACTCCATTTTCCTGTGGAGGCATGCCCAAACTCCTTGAAGTGCCGGTCAAGACCCTATGCCAATCAGACCCCTGGGGGACTTTTCAAATGGAGACCTTTGTGTCTTTGCTAGCGTGTCACCTTGCTTCACATGCTTCATGTATCATTTCTCTGCTGAAGTGCTTCTTTCACACTCTCTGTTGGGTGAATTGCTTATGGTTAACATTTTGATTCAAATGTCAGTGGTTAACAGATAAAGGACTGGTATCCAAGATCTACAAAGAACTTCTCAAACTCAATACACGAGAAACAAATAAACAAATCATAAAATGGGCAGAAGATATGAACAGACACTTTTCCAATGAAGACATACAAATGGCTAACAGACACATGAAAAAATGTTCAAAATCATTAGCCATCAGGGAAATTCAAATCAAAACCACACTGAGATACCACCTTACGCCAGTTAGAATGGCAAAGATAGACAAGGCAAGAAACAACAATTGTTGGAGAGGATGTGGAGAAAGGGGATCCCTCCTACATTGTTGGTGGGAATGCAAGTTGGTACAGCCACTCTGGAAAACAGTGTGGAGGTCCCTTAAAAAGTTAAAAATTGAACTACCCTATGACCCAGCCATTGCACTACTGGGTGTTTACCCCAAAGATACAGACGTAGTAAAGAGAAGGGCCATATGCACCCCAATGTTCATAGCTGCATTGTCCACAATAGCCAAATCATGGAAGGAGCCGAGATGCCCTTCAACAGATGACTGGATTAAGAAGCTGTGGTCCATATATACAATGGAATATTACTCAGCTATCAGAAAGAACGAATTCTCAACATTTGCTGCAACATGGACGGCACTGGAGGAGATAATGCTAAGTGAAATAAGTCAAGCAGAGAAAGACAATTATCATATGATTTCTCTCATCTATGGAACATAAGAACTAGGAGGATCGGTAGGGGAAGAAAGGGATAAAGAAAAGGGGGGTAATCAGAAGGGGGAATGAAACATGAGAGACTATGGACTATGAGAAACAAACTGAAGACTTCAGAGGGGAGGGGGTGGGGGAATGGGATAGACTGGTGATGGGTAGTAAGGAGGGCACGTATTGCATGGTGCACTGGGTGTTATACGCAACTAATGAAGCATCAAACTTTACATCGGAATCTGGGGATGTACTGTATGGTGATTAACATAATATAATAAAATAAAATTAAAAAAAACAAAAACAAATGTCAGTGGTTAAGTATAATTTTCCCTTATACCCTCACTTCTCCACAACCATTCCAATAATTACAGGTCACTTTTATAGCACATTGTCTATCCTATCCTTATACTCAGTTGGAATTGGACTGCCCCTTGGGGGGGTCTGGCTGGCTCAGTCAGAGGAACACATGACTCTTGATCTCAGGGTCGTGAGTTCGAGCCCCACATTAGGTGTAGAGATTACTTAAATGAATAAAACTTAAAAAAAAGCGGGACTGTTCCTCAGTAAACTCTAAACTCCTAAAAGATTACAGGGACGTCCTTTGCTTTACCCTCAACATCTAGCAAATTATTAGATACAATTCCTTCACATACCCAAACAAAAATTATCTTAATGATGTGAGATATCTTTTTTGGGTTTTTTTGAGTATTCAGTACCTAGATGCCTGCATGGATACACATAGACACCTGTAAGAAGACACGTGTGTGTGTCCAGTCCTGGTCCCTTGGTCCTATTCCGTTACTGCCAATTTACCACCTTCTCTTGCCCCCAATTTAATCTCTAACTACTCTCTCTTTCAGCAGATGACCTCCTTAGGCACTTTAAATAAATAAATATTCATTCATTCATTCATTCATTCATTCATTCATTCATTCATTCATTCACTGGAAGCCTAACGTGGGACTTGGACTCATGACCCTGAGGTTGAGACCTGAGCTGAAATCAAGAGATGGACACTTAACCAACTGGGCCACCCAGGCGCCCCACTTAAAAAAAATTTTTTTAAAGGAAGACTTTCTAAGTGTTATCTCTTCCATACTCATTTCTAAACAGATAAGATTTTCTCTTCCTGTCCAGACTCAGCTTTTCTTCCTGTTCCCTGTTTCTGTCTTCCGTCATTTCTTGGTGGACCTTGATTCTGTTTTAATCCCCATTCACATGGTCTCTCTCTCATAAAGCTGTCTCTCTCATCTCTGTCTCTGTCTCTCCTTTTGTATTTTAATATTTTGGTCTTTCCTACCATTTAAAAAAGAGCAGTTAAAAAAAAAAGAAAAAAGAAAAGCCTGCCTGCTCCCCTCTGCTGACTCTGCCTGCTGTTCCTTCCCTCTGCCACTTGGCCCTCATCAGCTTGAGCACCAAGCTTCTGCTTGTTGCCTCTGCTTCCTCATGACTCTGAATGTGGAGGTCATCAGCTGCTATCGAACCCCAGACTTGGCGCCCATCCCCATCCAGGTTCTCCCCCTCCTGGTGGCACCTAGTCTCAGCCTCTTGCCTTCTGCTTCCCTGGAGGGCACCAGAGAGTCTCCTGCGAGGCTGTGCTGCCCTGGGTCCCCTTCCCACCTCTTCCACCACCTTCTTTCTGTCAGTCCTCCTAGCCCTGCCAGGCTGCTGGATGATGAATGACAGCCCTGGCAAGAAAGCCTACCGCCACCTCAGCATTCAGTGCACTCCCGTGCCTTGTTCCCAAGTCTTGGTCCTTTCCTCTTTGTTCTTTGTTGCCACTCCTCAGGAAAACCTGTCTCTCAAAGGGTGACAGTAATCTCTGCTCTCTGTACTTTCTAAACATGTGCTTGATGTGTTCTAACTTTCAGCTTTGCATGCCTAAACCTTATCTTCTCTCTCCCTCACCTCCTTCCAAATAGATCCTTCCTAATGTCTCTGCTCTTGTCCTTCCTCTTCTGACTGGTGTCCCAAAGCCTCTGATCATCTCAGTAGCCCCCTCCCCTATTTGCCCTTCACAGTTGATCAGTCTCCACACCTCGTTGACTTTCGTTCCCTCCCCTCCACTGTAACCTTCTTATCCTTTATTGCTTCCGTCTTCCTGGCTTCAGCCTCTCCTTCGGTGGAGCACACAAGGACAACTGGTGCCTTTTCTAAGATCCCGTAGTCACTTGGTGGCAGTGATTCCCTTATTTTTCTTCAAGTAACTCTGCCCAGTTCTAGGCTCTCCACAGCCTGCCCCACCTTAGAGACTCCCCAGTACCCTGCTGCCCTAGCAGTGGGGACTCCTTCCTCTTCATTCTTCTCTGCCTTCTTAGGAGTGCTTTTGTTCTTCCAGTATAAAATGCTCTCCTTCCTTCTCCCCACCTCCCCTTAGCTACCCTTTCTTCTCAGTTTTGTTCCTTTGTGAGTGCTTCCTCCACAGGTCTTAGCTTTCCTAGTGCTTTTTCTACTTCATTATTGAGATGACAAAATGCGAGCCTTCTGTGACCTGATGGTCCTGTGAGCTTCCCTGACCTGGCCTCAGACCTTTGTCTGTTTCTCCCACAGGGTCCTTGATAAATAGGTTTTGTTGATGAGCAGTCTAAACAGGTAGAAAACATTCAAGGAACTGGTGTGTTGTTGCCTTCCAAGAAATGATAACTTTGAAAAGAAGGTAAATTATAATCAGACTGCCAGTTCAATAACCATTTACTAACAATCATTTGGAATCTTGGCCACCTCAGTGGGTTTCTCCAGGACAGAGGTCTTAGATGTCTATTTCTTGCTTCTTTTTTTTTTTTATTTGCCCAGTATAAGAGCTTATTGACTCAGCCAATCAGCAACCATTTCGTGAATCCCTACGATGGGGACACGTTGATTTCTAAGGGCCCTTTCAGCTGCACAATACCAATGACATTTCCTGAACACAATGACCTTACTTGATTAACAGGCCCCTCAGAGATTTTTTTTCTCCAATTTTCTTTTTGCTATTACAGTCTTTCTTTATACCCCTACCTCTTTTTTTTTTTTAAATCCTAACTCTATGTCTAATCCAAAGCTCAGCCCCTGAGCGTTCAGCCGTCACACATCATACGACACTCTTAAACCAGCACAGCAGACTATAGAACCAGCAGACATTTTGTCTGCGTTCTGTGATGGACCAAAGCATGAAATGTAGCGGCAGCTCTTAATGTGGAAGTAGGCTCTTACCAGTTCTTCCCAGGAGTTAAACTGTCCTCTTGCATTGCTTTTTTATTCTAAGACTTTGACTTATTTCTATATCCTGGGCAGACTTTTTTTTCAGATGAAGGTTCTGTGATAACAAAACAGCTTTGTGGTTTAGTATGTCCCCTATCAGACCCTCATAATTGAAATAATTTATATAAATACCATGATCTGAGATCAACCTTAGAAACCTCATGAAGAAATAACCCTTGCATGCCTGATGGCTTCCTACTGAGATGCACCGATTTGCCCCTATGTCTATTACAGCAGATCTTTTCATGTCCTGGTTGCGATCATTTCTGAAAGTCAAGAACCCCCGTGTGCCCGCAGCGTGTGCAGCTCTCTTCTGAGCACACTGGGTTGTGGTAACGGTGACTTGGGTGTGTGGAACATAGTTTCACTCATCGCGTTGTCTCGTCCAGGCCTGTACTTGAGTACTTTCATCTCTGCAACTTGTTGTCTCACGAGGAAGTAACGAAACAGTGATTGGCCTCCCTATTCAGAACAGACCAGGCCTCGAGTCCCCCGTAGGTGTCTTGTAACAGCATTCCACAACAGCTGTTCTGTTTTAAGGCTCAGCGCACTCGACAAATTCCAGACGCCCCATGGCTGCTGCAGTTGCTTAATGGTGACTTCAGGCTTCAGTTGATTCAGGCCTCAAGGGGACTGAGTCAAAGCTGACATGACTTACTGTTCAGGCAACAATTTCCAAAGAGAGAAAACATTTCAAATGCCAACTGACTTCTGCTTTCTTCCAAAGAATTTGCCTTTAGAGGAACAGCTCTTCCAGGCAATCATGATCCTGGTTCCATTTACTTGGACGGCATTTTAGTTTCTTGGCCCTTTCGTAGTGGGGACATTTGACTCAATGGTTTTGATTTTTTGTGTGTGGTGGTTCACTTTTAAATAACAAGCCAATAGAGTAGAAAATATTATTTGGATGATAAGAGGAGCACACAGTATTAAGGAGTGTTTTAAAAACTAAATATCTTATTCATGGCTTGCCTTGAGCTTTGAGGATATTTCTTTACCAGTAATATCTGCATATTAAATCTTTATTTAAATCTGATACATTTTAGCTGAGTATGAAAAGTTTGCAAATATACATTGGAGTTGTTGACTTATTTTATAGTTTACTTAGTTTATTTAAAAGAAAACCCTGAATGCATGTTGATGTTATGATAGTAATAATTATTCCAGGTAGTAGTTTCACAAACTTAATGATGTGAGATCCCAGAATAATGTAGCTAATAAAAAATATAATTATGACTGACCATCTGTGTCATATTTTATTTTATATTCTAATCATCTTAACCATTTCTAAGTGTACAATTCATTGACATTAAGTATATTCATAACGTACAACCATCACTACTGTCTGTCTCCAGAATTTTTTCATCATCCCAGTCAGAAAATCTGTACATATGAAACAATTATTCCTTAATCCCCTTGTCCCCAGATCCTATTATACTTTGTGTCCCTCAGAATTTACTGAGACTAGGTACCTCATATATAAAATAGAATTCCATGATAGCAGTTTTTTGTGTCCCGCTGATTTCACTAGGCATGATGTTTCCAAGACTCTTCCATGTTGTAGCACATGTCAGAATCCCTTTCCTTTTTAAGACTGAAAAACGTTACTCCACTGAATGTTTTGTGGAAGAGGAAACAAGTTTTCCTTGATCCTCTTAGGGTCCCTGCCTGGGTCTGAAAATTAGACAATTAACAGGAGGAAAGCATACAAATTTACTTATGTAAGTTTGATATCACACAGGAGCCATCATAAGGAGATAAAGAGCCAAAGAAATGGTAAAACCTCAATGTTTCTATGCTAGGTTTGGTGAAGAGTGGGAGATCGGAAAGATATGATGGGGCACAGAGTATGAGCTAAGTGGGGTAAACTGGGGCACATTTAGCAAAGCCTGTGTGTCCGGATCCTTCCCAGTGTGTCCATGATTCTTTACTCTGGGTACAGGGAGGACACCTCTTACCTGAAAGTCTTATGACCTGCTTCAGGGGAGAAGGGCAGGAGGAGGTCAGAAAGAACCTCCCTTCTGCCATTTTCTCAAACTCCTTCAGCATCAAATCTTCAGTATACCTGGATGCCGTATTTTCCGGGCAGCATGTCTTGAACGCCGTGACCGTGTAGCACATTTTGTTTGTTAATTCGTCCATTGGTGAACATTTGTGTTGTTTCTACGTTTTGGCCCTTGTGAATAATACTGCCGTGAGCACTGGTGTGCAAGTTTCTGTTTTAGGGCCAGTTTATTTTGAAATACACCTTCCTCTTTTCCTTATAATAGGGCATATTAAATGTTTCTTCCGAAAGTGGTCCAGGATTGGCCTTTTGTTCTTTTCAAATGAATTAACAATTCAGTGGGTCTAAGCTTCCTGTGTGAAGGTTTAGGTTGACTAGTTAGAGAACCCTGTGAGTCTTCATGCCTCATTGTAAACACCATCCTAGCATGATCACAAGGCCTTTCCCGGCACCCCGGCATGATTAAGTAAATATGAAGAGAAGACTAATTATCCCCTCAGATAACACTGGGAGATTTGTGAGAGACGAGTTTGTGCCAGTGTGGTGTCTTGCTTGTGGACCAAAGATTCCCGTTTTCCAGGAAGTTTGCCTCCCAGGCACTGTCAGTCAGGAATCTTCCTGGGGCCTCGGCCCCTTGAATCTGTGTCCAGGCCAGGGTGCTCTAGACCAGGTGGCCCCCGAAATGCGTGCCCTGGGTTTCTGAGGTTCTATATCTCATTAAAGCCCGACTGTCACCTTCCTAGCACACATGTGTGAGCCTAGCCTGCCTGAGGTGGAAAGCTAGTGGAGGGAGTCAACAGACTCCTTCTTAATTCCTGGTTTTGAAAACCACGGAACAAAACGTGTCTTCTGTACTTAACTTGTGCTTAGATCTGTCCTGGGGCCTGATGAATGTGTTTTTTGTTGTTGTCTCCCAGTCAGGAAAACATAACTATTTTGCTCCCAAGTTTGATTGAAGGTGGCGGTCTTTGCTCAGTATCATCGAATATTAATACATTAACAACAACTGAGCTTATAATAAAGAATTGTGACCTTTCAAATTATCTGAACTGTCTGCTGTATGTCACATTTTACCTTTTTAGAGAAGTGCTAATTCATGTTAAGTCCGCCTGAGAGATTTGTTTAATGAGCAGATTAAACGGGTGATTATCCCTCTTCATTTTTTTTGAAGGAAGGGCTTCTTGTGATGCCCCTCTGCTATTTGGCACAGGAACACAGAGGGGTCTTTTTAAAATTACCCCTGCAGGGTCGCTGGGACCCAAGCTGTTTGCTTCATTAAACCCTGGTGGCTGCTTTCGAGCCGGTCCCCTCCAAACAGCCCTGACACAATTGTATCTAAATTAGCATCTGACTGACCCCCCTCCTCTCCTTTTTTAAGCTCCAGCTGACAGGGATTGGCAAAAGATGTTAATTGGTTGGGCCTGGCTCAGAACAATAGACTTGCCAAGATGACAAAAGGACTAATGTTTCTTTCAATATGCACCCAGATTCACATTAAGTACCTCTTTTAATTACCAGGAATTATTGTAATGCCTGGTCAATGGAATAATTGACCCTCAACAGGTAGGGCTTATTCTGCAATAAATAATGGCACAGGCCCAGTCAGAGTAGCAGGTACTGGGGTGATTTGTAGGGACTGAAAGGAGATTTTCTCAGCCAGCGTTCTGTGAAGTACCAAGAGAGCCCAGTGGGAGTCTGAGAGAGGGGACTAATTTGTGCTTACCCAGGAGGAAATGTGCTGAGCGCCATTAGAATTTATCCTCGGAATCCTAAAGGAGTGCATAAAGGAATGAGTTAGGAGTTTGAAAGAAATTAGTTAGTAGCTTGGCAGTTTAGGACTCATGTGGTCAGTGAGAAGATGTGGGGCAAAGGGTCCCAGCCCGGGTGGAAACATCCCAAAGCCTCTACACGTGAAGGTTCATTTCCAGCCCATACTTCCCCACCTTTGTAAAAATGGACATTTTGATTTCAAATGTTGGGCCAAATGAGTCCCAAAACTTGGTGTCACTTCATTCTCTATTATCATAATCATTAGCTATCTTACAAGTAATTTTGTACTGAGGTTGTTGGAGAATTTGTTTTTTCAAAAATTACCTGTCAGGATGGGATGGGATGACATGGTACACGCTACCTAAGCAAATCCCACTTTGCAGTTTATGTCCTAATTCTAATCAGGGTTCGATTTTGCACTAGCACCTCCCTATCCCCGTTGTAATACCCTCCGGACACTACGTTGTGTTGGCACTTCCCCTGGAGCTTTTGTGTAGTGACTGGAGCAGCTCAATCTAAGCAGGAGTGTTGGTGAGACCACCGAAACGCCAGCCCTGGGTCCTGTCGCCTTGGAGGTCAGTCAGAATTGGGTCCTAATCTTAACTGAACGACCTTTAAACAAGTTCCTAAAACATCCAAACTTAAGTTTCAGCCTTAAAAAGGGAGTAAAATGCGTGCCTTGTAAAGTAATTGCAGAGGTAGATTAAATGAGCGCATCTGTTATCGAATTCAACGTGGCCCTGGGTGGGTAGCGGCACCCACTGCGCCTACTGTTGTCGTTATTGCCCCATGACTGCGAAGCCAGGGAGTGGTGGACATAGAGACCACCGTGCCGACTGCTGTTTGACTCTTCGAGCCTGTGCTTTTCCAGGATGCCCCATTGGTAATCCATCCCTAGAGCTTAAATGTGACTATACCTTGAAAATGGTGAAAAATAAAATAGTAATGCTTGCTTTCATCTTTAAGAACAGGAGAGGAGAAAAAAATGTCAAATATAACCAAAAATTCGTAAGTACATTCTCATCTGGGTCAGGAAATTATTTTTCTTTCATAGAACTAGAAATTCATTTATTTCTAGCAAGTTTCTATCAGGGAAAAGAAAACATTTAAGCAGAGTGTTAATTGCTGGTTCTTAAGATAGCGGTATGTTTCCCATGAAGTTAAGGTACGATTTCTGAACAGACTGCGTGGGAGCATGCTAACGCCTGAACGTGGTAGAAAGGATCTGTTAATTTCAAATGCCTCAATTAGAGGTTGATTTTGTATTCATTTGGATGTTTGATCTGCTGAATAGGTTCGGTCTTTAAGAATTAAGTTCTCTTAGGTTAAAAAATGACCAACAAATTAAACAACAACAGAAGCACCTGAATTTCTTGAAGTGACTTGACTTAGGGCGATGATGAAGTGTACTAAGTCTTTCTGAGACTCTCCCTGAGGAACCTTGGTTTTTCTCATGAAGAGTGGACTCTTGGGTGGGACACATTCTGACTGGTCAGCAAAAGCCGAAGTTCTGGTCCAGCTTTACTGTTGCACAGTTCTGAGTCCTTGGGGAGTTTAGCCTGTCACCCCAGGATCTGTTCCCTCTACTGTAAAATGAAGGGGTAGAGGAAGGTGACCTCCTAAACCTCAGGTTGACCCACAAAATAACTGTCACGGCACCAGACCACAAGACGTTCTGGTCATCATCTTACTAGACATTTATGCTGTTATATATTCATGGCCACCTTCTACTTCTTAAAACTCTTCTCTCTTGACACCCAAATTATCTCTCTTGCCTAATTTCCTATCCATGTCTTTCCACCTCATTTGCTGGTTCTTCTTTTCCTTTCTGGCCATTAGATGGGGTGTTCTGTAGAGTTCAGTTGCATCCTTCATGGACTTCTTATCACTTCCTGTGGCCGTCTCTTCCATTGCCGTGCTCCAACCAAATATAAATATTCACATTGCCAATCCCTAACCCTCACCTCTTCAAGAGTACCAGATTTGCATTTCTAAGGATCTCTCACATTTGCCCTCATATGGTCGCCTAAGATTCAACATACTCAGAATCTAACTCATTGCCTACAACCTGTGTGCTTAACACATCATTATTCATCTCTGTGCTTAAACATGGAACGCAGGATTTCTCTTATGCTCTTGCTCTTCCCTGACCCACACATCCATCTTTTCCCGATCCCATCCTTCTCTTCACCAGTATGTCTTGCAAATCCACTTCTCTTCCCATTCTCAGCTGCTATCATGATGATTGTGGCCCTCCTCACCTTCTGCTCAGCTCTAGCAGTTACTCTGGATGACCCCCATGTCATAACCTCCTTCACTCCATGCTTTACCCTGAATGCGAACTTGTCACTGCTTAGAAACTCATTAAGGGTCATAGTTACCTACAGGTTAACCTCAGACTCCTTGGAAGGGCTTTCAGAAGCCTCACAGTGGAGCCTTTCTGTACCCTGTTCACTACGTCTTTTTTCACTATACCCTGTGTAGAGACATGCTATGCATTTCCAAGCTTCAGGTTATGCTGTTTTCCCTATGGAATGCCCTTCTTCCTCCCTCAACCATTAAGATTTGGCTCACCTTTCAAGAACCAAACCCTTATCATTAGTCAGTGTTTCACCATGGCAGGAATTTCTACTCGGGTGGAGTTTTCCAGACTCCCCAGCAAAGTTCATCTTTTTCTCCACACCTACCATAGCTGTTAAGTGTTTCTGCTAGAAGAACGTCTATTATGCTTTGCTGTATATCAGGGTCTAACCAGGAATATAGAAGCTAGACTAATTATTTAAAGTAGCATATTTTGGGGCAACTGGGTAGCTCAGTCCATTAAGCAACTGCCTTCTGCTCAGGTCATAATACCAGCGTCCTGATATGAAGCCCCTGCATTGAGCTCCCTGCTCAGCGGCGAGCCTGCTTCTTCCTCTCCTGCTCTTCCTGCTTGTGCTCTCTCTCTCTCTCTCTGTCAAATAAATAAAATCTAATAAAAGATAAAAAAAATAAAATACTATATTTTAATTCAAAGAATTGGTTGTAGAGGTAATACGATCTGAGCGAGAACCCAGAGGTGACTCACAATAGGGAGTCCCCACCACCCTAGGCTGGGGGGCCAAAGGGAAGAGGCAATGGTATCAGCCTAGGAGCGGGGTGACTGATGGGAATCCTGATGGGTCTGTCCAGCTGGAGCAAAATCCCCAAGGAAAACATGGCCACTTCTGGAGACCTTCAGGCAGAGGAGAGAAATCCTGGCTTACCCCTTCTTCCCGTTCTCTAATCTCTTGCCAGAAGCTCCCATGGCAGAACCCAGTTGGAGCTACAAGGACTT
This sequence comes from Ailuropoda melanoleuca, assembly GCF_002007445.2. Classification (NCBI taxonomy): domain Eukaryota; kingdom Metazoa; phylum Chordata; class Mammalia; order Carnivora; family Ursidae; genus Ailuropoda; species Ailuropoda melanoleuca. The sequence continues at coordinate 66,858,284 of NC_048224.1, forward strand.
GCAGCCTACTGGGGTCAGGCCTGTGAAACAGAGCAGAGCAGGGCCATGTGGAAGGGCTTTGAGTGCAGGAGAGACCAAACATGAGTACAGGTTGTATCTTGTCTCCTTAACATATGTACAGTTACTTAAAAACAGACATTTCATCTGACTTGCTTTTGAAACCATAGTGCCTAGCACCAAGAAAGTTTAATAAATATTTAGTGCATTGAAATGAACTCTAAAGTTTCCTTCCAAGACTAAAATTATGCTTTCACTACCAGTGCATTACTTCCATTTATCATAACGTTGAAACAAAAACATGAAACATTTCCATGAAATTTTTCTTTATAAAATCATAGATTTTATGTAATTATTTACTTAAACCCATGCTTTAGTTCAATCTCAACCCTGTTCCTTTAGTAACATGAAGCCAGTGCTATTTATCAGCTCTGGGTTGGTTTTGAAAACTTTTCTACCAACTGTGAGTCAGATTAAAATACAGGAAGGGAAATGGAGACATTGATTTAATAAATGCTAACAATGTGAGAGAAAAAGAAAAAAAATGTTGTTGTGGGCAATTGTCACATAACTCATCCTAAATATGCCTTTGAACAGGCTCCTATCCTGGTCTGTGGCCAGGCTTGCCTGCGCCCCTCAGGGCTTCGGGAGTGGGGTGCGCTCACTGTGAGCAGAGAGCTCAGCAGGTCTGAGGTGCAAGGCTGGGTAGCCAGTCCCAGCCTCCCTTCTTAAGTTGTCTTGCTTTCCCTCAGAGGAGCCATTCCAAAGAAGAAAGGCCGTCCCCACAGCAGCACCCGTGGTCGTGAAATTCAGACGCATGTGCTCTCAGCGGCCACGCTCTTGCTTACGAAACAGCTTCTAGGCTTACTCTTCCGGTGAGCATGACTGCTGCAAAATCCTCTAGATCGGATGGGCTGGACACAGGGTTGCAACTTCGAACGTGTCATGGGATCTAGTATTCAAGGCATGTGGCCAAGCAGGGTCAGAGGAAATCTTAGAGAACATCCCAAGCCCTTTGTTTCCACGTGAACAATTGAAGCTCGGAAAAAAGGTTGATAGTTGCTTGCAATCTGTAACTTGCTGGCAGCATACGGGGCCTAGAAGGCACCTCATGCCGTCCCTTGCCCATAGTCGTTTTCTTTTCCCATACAAGCTCCAGAAGTTGTTTGAAACCCTACCCTTGAACAGAATTTGCTGTGTTGCCATTGTCCATATGAGTGAATTCATTTGCTTCTCCTCTTTCTCTGTGTCTCATCTTATTTCTAATTAAGGTGTACTCATTTTTTTTCTGTATACCCCTTTTGTTAACTTATTTTAGTTTTGGACTCCAAGACCATATATGGAACAAGTGCTGGGCTCCAGACAGTGTCCTGGATCTGCGTTTCCTGTTTTTTTCCAGCACCTGTGTCGTTCCCTCAGTTCAGTTGCTCTTACCCCCAACTCCTTAAATCCCACATGCACCTGACTCCTTACTGCACAGCAGATTGTACTCAGCTCGGAAGGGTTGTATCTAGCCGTCCACACCCGGTAGCGACCTCTACATGTAGGTAGAATTTCCGTGTCTTTGAGATCGTCATCCAATTCAACTCTTGGCCAGAGCAGTGGTCTCCTCTGTCCCAGACAGCAGGATGGATGCTGTTCGTCAAAGCCGCCTCCAGACGTTTAGCATGATGACATTATGATATCCTCATTTACTTCCTTCCCGTTTCTTCCCTTCCTTTCCTTTCTCCCCACTGAAAGACTTTCTATACCTGCAGAGAACTGATTATAACTCTAATTCTGCAGGTTAGATTAGTAGATGTCTAATTCAAGCCAAATACCATACCAGTTGTTTTACATTGATTGTATCTGGTCCTCACAGTAACCCTGAAGTGCCAGTTTTAGATTCTGTACTTAGTGAAGAAATTGAGAGAGAAAGAGAGTGAGTAACTTAGCCAGTATCGCAGAGATATTAGATGCCCTGCTGTGGTTCAGCCCCAGGTCTGACTGCTTTCAGACTGCTCACGGCTACACTGTGTTATCACTCTACGGTGTTATGATACATATCCTTAACTGGTGGCTATACCAATCAGAATTCATATAAATCACTGCAATTTCAGAAACCATCACTAATAAATGCTGACATTAAGTTATTTGCTAGAAAATTCTGTCTTGGCAAAGCTTAAAAATAACATGGCTTCTACTGTGCTGATAAATACCTAAAGAAACATGTATCCTTTTCCCCCCAGTAAGTATGAAAATAATTTCTTCACAATTATTGTAAAATGTTAGTTGATATTTCGTAGCAATGAGCTGTAATAGAGCAAGATAACTTACTTAATTCTAAAATTTCTTAAAAGCACAGAAAACACTTTTAATCTTTGAGTATTAGGGGCCCCTCAAAAAATTGTTGCCCATGAAGAAAGAAGATGAGAGAAAATAAGAGAAGGAGGATGTTTAAAGAGAGTAATTATCTGTAGAAGGACATATGTTTTTAGATTCAGTGAATTCATCTTTTATGAAGTGGAAATCCTGGCCAAACCACATAAATGGGCTTGAACTGACTGCCAGATAAGGAGCATTCTAGAAATGAAAAGGCACTGGTAGAGCCTGAAGGATAGGTTTCCCAATATATTCCGATAAAAACAAAATACTTCAAGATGCTAGAGGTACATGAGTGATAGGAGGTTTTCTTGGGAAGAACATCAATCACTAAAATAGGAGGGAGGGAAATTTGTAACAGGAAATGAAGAGGCCAAAATGTTATATTTGTTGATTGGACTGTATATCCTTCCAGCTATGTGATGTTCCAATTATAAAGTTCCTTTTTGCTGGTGACTACATTGTGGCACAAGGAGCCAGGTCCACAGGAGGAAAAGACTAATGTGATGGAAAGCATTCAACAGTGTGAAAGCTATGCTGCCTGTGGCATCAAAGGGAAACCTTGAAAGGCGAGCCCACTCTCAAATCAGAATGGCATGAGCAGAAGTTTACATGAGAAAATATTAAAATGGCTTATTTTCTTTTAAAGATTTTATTTATTTATTTGACAGAGACAGAGAGAGAGAGAGCACAAGCAGTGGGAACTGCAGAGGGAGAGGGAGAAGCAGGCTCCCGCTGCAGGCACCCCAACGGAGGGTTTGATCCCAGGACCCGGGGATCCCAGAACCCCAGCCGAAGATAGACGCTTAATCAACTCAGCCACCCAGGCACCCCTACAATGGCTTATTTTAAAGATTTGTTCTAATTTGTGAACATTTGAGTCCCCCCACCCCCTAAAATTAATGAATCGGTACAGGGAAGATTTGGGCACAGTGAAAGCAAGAATGGCATGAATTTCAATATCATGATTGGCACTTGTCTCCCATCCATCTCAACAGCTTGTCCCCTGACATTTCATTTCACTTTGGACCTCACTTGTAACCTGATGTTAGGGGTACTATATTTGTTACTGCAATGATTTTAAACTAACTTCCTTGTTTTCTTCTTAAAAAATTATTTAAGAAAGCAAATTGCTATCTAGGGTTTGGCACTGGAATGGAGTTAAGCAGCAGGGAGAAGAGTTTTAAAACACTATTCCTCTTAGGCAGGGATATTAATACATGTACGTCCTGAAAGTCAGCATGGGTACCTGTGTTGCTCGAGACCTTATACAGTGACTGAATTAGAGGACAGAGCTGGCTAAGATCAGAAATAATGACTTTGCTTTTTAAAACTGGACTAAATGCTGCTTGGAAAGTGAATAAAATTCACATTTTAAAAAAATGTGTATTTTTTCCAGATATGAAGCCATTCATGTTTTGAATTATTCTCTTCCAAAATTATACATTGTCCTTTTTACTGGAAATGTTCAGGTAAGCTCACAGTTAAGACTAAGATGTGGGCAAAAAACACACAAAAAGTCTTGGCTAAGGTATTCAGCATGATGGCAAATGACTCATCCTCCTTTTTTTGATTCCTTGTGTTTGACCCTTGAGCTAACAGGTGGAAAAAAGACCTCATGAATACTTTTCAAAAGTAAACTATAGTATCTGAGACTATAGGCACATCATGACATTGAACTCTTGCTAGATATTCTAAAAGTTATATCTGATGAATGCTGTACACTCACACACACATTATTAGATACACACACACACACACACACACACACTTTAGTAAGGTACAGGAAAGCTAGAGCTAGTCCATTTCCTAGGAGTATTAATGCCTCTATAGGTATTCATAAAAGGTGGTCATCCCCGTGAGATCGGCTTCCTGTACCCCCCCAGGAAGTCTTGCTCCCTAACCTGTTGGTATGATACTACAAATAGCTTTAGGACTCAGAGATTTACCCACAATTACAATGGTGTCCTAGAATGCATTTCAATAAGCATTTATTGCAGATCTACTATTTACAAAGCTCTATGCTTACGGTTTAATTGACCGGGGTTAATTTTTAAATATGAAACTTTATTTGGTTATTATTATGACTATCATCTTGATTGCAAACTTTTTACTGTATCTTGAATTTCAGTTTTAAAATATTTTTCTTTCAAATACTTAAGTGTACTTCTTATAATATGTATATTACATCTTATACAAATTACAGTAAAGCCATTGGCCAGGAATAACAACTTTTAACATTAAGGGTTGGCGTGATTCTTAGCTGAGGTGTACCACCTCCTTTTGAACTATATTCTGATCACTATGCCTGGGAGATTTGAGGTATTTGGGTTTTATGTTTGTTTTAGGATATTAAAAAAATTAATATATTACTGTGCTGAGGAAAATGGTCCAGTAGAGACGTGCATTCTCTAAGCTCTATGTTAAGAAGTGCAGTGAGGTAAAGTAGCCCTTTGGATTCTCTACACCCCTTACCCCCCTCCCCCCATAGTCCTAAGAGACTCCATGCTGTTAGAGGGAATTCATCTTTATTCAACCCATTTCCTCACTTTCAGTTTAGCTCTTAACCTGTCAGAAAAGGCTACTCCCCTCATCATTCCTTTGAAACTATTCTCACCAATTTGTAACCAGTTCTTAATTACAATTCCAAAGAATATTTTCTACCTCTTTCTTACCCACCTCTCTGTAGTTTGTTGGGTTTCTTTAATTTTTTTATTTATTTATTTGACAGAGAGAGAGTACAAGCAGGGGGAGCAGCAGTGAGAGGGGGAGAAGCAGGCTCCCCACTAAGCAGGGAGCCTGATGAAGGGCTCAATCCCAGGACCCTGGGATCATGACCTAAACTGAAAGCAGGCGCTTAACTAACTGAGCCACCCAGGCACCCCTGGGTTTTCTTTTTAAAACTCACTTCTTTTGGGGTGCCTGGGTGGCTCAGTCGGTTAAGTATCTGACTCTTGATATCCTCTCAGGGCATGATCCCAGGGTCGTGAGATGGAGCCCCTGTGTTAGGCTCTCACTGAGTGTGGAGCTTGCTTAAGATTCTTTTTCTCTCTCTCCCTCTGCCCCTCCCCCTTCCTCCACGCCCATGCTTACATGTGAGCACACTCTCTCTCAAAAAAAAAATATAAAAATAAAAGATACAAAACAAAACTCACTTCTATCTTTTTTTTTCTTTAAAACCATCTTCTCTGGGATTCTGTCTATACTCCAGCCAGCCTTTTGCTTCTCCATTCTAGACTTCCTTTCCTCCTGGGTAACTTACATGCTGAAGTTCCCCAAAGTTCTGTCCTTAACCACTGGCTCATTCTTCTTGAACGGTCTCATCTACTCATCTGACTTCCACTAATACCTATGTACTTAGGAGTGTCAAGACTAAATCTCTGAAAGGTTAAATCAGTGGTCCAAGTGCCAGACTCAGTGTCCCAGAGCCTTCCAGACTTCCTAACTTGGATGGTGCGCACGCACACAGACACACACACATCCTGAGCCGAGCATGTATGAGACATCTTCACATTCCCCTGCACACCCCTTACCTATCCTTGTTTCTGCCTCTGTAAATGGCACAACCGTCTACCAGCTCATATAGCCAGGAGCCAGAATCCTCTCTCTTGCCGGGCTCATCCAACCGCAAGTCTGGTAATTCCACCTCTGAAACTCTGCCAAGTCTACCTGCATTCTACTCTGCATGGCCTCATTGGCATCTCACCATCTCTGGCCAATGTGGTGGTCACAGGAGGCCCCGTCCTACAGTGTTGCCATTGGCCCCAGACTTCTCGAGCTGCCATGCCCTTCCTCTGTCTTTTAACAGACTCCTTTTCCTGAATATTCCCAACATTTTCTTATTTTACTTATTTGTGCTCAGAACAAAACTGTAAGGATCCAGAGGACAGAAACGTTGTCCCCCTCCCTTGTACCCCAAAAAGTAACTCTATCCTGTTTTCCCTCTCTGCATAACCCATAAAAGCAATGTCTAATGAATAAGATCTAAAGAATTTCAACAGCGAGGCTAAAAGACTTCACCTCCAACAGAATAAGCTAGTGTGAGTATCAAGGAAAACATGCTTTGAGCCTTTTCCCCTTTAAAATGTGTGAAAGATTATCAGATATTTGAAAAAGTGAGGGCAAATTCATATTTATGTGTTCTGTTTAATTTATTTACTTATAAAATCTTGTGCTGGCATTAAAGATTTAAGCCTCAAAGCCAGGATATGGTGTTTTGATTGATTACATATTATAAAACAATATAATATTTATAGTTTGAAATATAGTTTTTGGTGTTTTTTGATCATATGTGTGTAAAAGTGAAAAGTATATCGCAGTATTTCTAAGCTAGAAATAATAAGTAATTTTTAAAGATTTATTTATTTATTTGAGAGAGAGAGTGCATGCGTGTGAGTGGAGGGAGGAAGGGGAGGGAGAGAATCCCCAAGCAGACTCTTCACTGAGCACAGAGGCCGACCCCAGGCTCAGTCCCATGACCTTGAGATCATGACCTGAGTGGAAACCAAGAGTCAGACATCCAACCAAATGGTCACCCAGGTGCCCCAATACGTTAAATAATTTATTGAGGTAGAGAATATCTTTCCTTCTAGAATTTAATTTCTTAAGACTTTTGAAATCTAAGAAGAGTGACACTCTTGTCAGGTTTGGAGAGTAAGAATTAACTTGCTTTCAGAGTAAGAATTAACTTGCTTTCAGAGTAAGAATTAACTTGCTCGCCAAAGTGTGAAGAGTCAGAATTAGCTGCATTTTCAGAGTTGTAGACTAGAATAGGAAAATCCTGGCACAGCGATTGCCTATATCAGATATATAGAATAAGAACGCAGAAGTGTGCCACGTGATCAAATGAGAGTTCTTCAACTCTTAAATTCTAATGGGTCCATCATCCTAACCAGTAACATGTAATTTAAAAAAAAAAAAAAAGTCTCTGTGGCCACTTCATTGTGCTCACTAAGAGTTTTTATTCTAAACGTTCAGAACGTTATTCTAGCGTTCAGAGTCTGAGTATCTTGAGTGAGCCCGAGCAGGGGACTCATGTGAATTTGTAGGAGTTTAGAATAAAGGGATGATTTTACAAGAATAAGTCTGATTGGCCTTATTATTGCAATTGTTTCAGGCATTCATAGAGGCTGGTGACAGGATGATGAGAGCTTTAGATCCTGAAGTTTCAGTGAACCACCAATAGAAGGAAATAAGTTGACACCCATCACATTATGGAATTGCAACTGTTCCCCAAGATGACAAAAAGGAGCATGTGTTTCCAGTCAGCGGGCAGGGCAGTTGGTTTCCTGCAGGCAGCTGCTTGTTGCATCCATGGAAGGCCACCAAGTGCTCAGAGGTTATAAATAAGCAATAGTGGAGCCCCTTCAGAAAGCATTAAGCAGAAGGGTTAGCAACTCCTCATAGTCTTTTTTTGGTCTGCTATTAGAATTAGTATGCCACATCTAATATGCCTGCCTGCATCCAAATATCCCTCGCTGGGGTGTGGTTTCCCAAAAAGGGGGAGTTTGGTCTGCTACACACATTTGCTGTGCATCTGTTCACATCTCAGGCAACTGTCAGCCAGCCACACTTTCCGACTGTGACATACACTAATTCTAATCCTTGTAACCTCATTCCCATAATTGTACACAGAGCCTTGCCTGTTAGAAAGCCCAGGGAACGCCTTCTTTTGTAGGGAACCAGTCTTGGGCTCTGCGCCGTGTTGTTCTAGATATGAACTGGAATCTCTTCTTTTTATTATCAACTTGAAGGGAAAGGACAGGTGGGGTTAAACAGATCCAGACTCAGCTACCCTGTTTACTTTAGAAAGCAAGGGAGCAACCTAGAAACACATGTCTGGGTAGGAACACAGAATAAAAAGTAGTGCCCCTCCTCACATCAGAAGGTTGGGCAGTTATCATATTTAGCTGAACAGTGTAGTAAATTTTTCCCTTAACCAGATCCACCAGCACAGCCCTGCCAAGAGCAGCAGCAGTGTTCTTGCCAGCTCATGGAGTCTTCTAAAATAGTATTTTATTAAAGTCTTTTATTTCGCTCGCTGTGAACGTTTATTCTGTTCGCTTACTACAAGCCAGCGCGTCTCTGGGCGCTGCAGACACTGAGGGTAAGCCGCGCTCTGTGGCCACCGGGGCCTGTCCAAGTGCTAAAGAGCACGAAATGCACAACGCATGAAATCTTTCTCTGCTTTTTACCATTACCATATTTAAGTTAAGAAAAATGACTCTCCGTGTTGATGTGCATCCAGATAACATTTATTTTAGGAAAATGATTCAGACTGAAGTCCCAGGGATCCGGTTCAGAGCCCATCCTACCATCGACTGACAGAGCAGCCTGGGATCATACAAACTCTGGGCTGGAGTCTTCTTCGGGGGATGGTCCTCAGGCCCCTTGCACCTGGGGTTACTGTACTCGTGGAGATGGCGTCCCGGGCTGGAGTCTCATTAATGCCGCACCACATCCATGATAGAATCTTTCTTTCTATACACAGAGGGTTGAACAGTATAAATCCCCTCTGGCTTTATTTTTCCAAAAATGTCATCAAGATATGATTATGTATTTTTAGCATGGACCTTGAAGTTGTTCTCTGGCTGCATAAAACGCCACAGAAATTGTTGGTATAGTTTCAGTGTCTGGCTTTTTAATTGATGGATTTGTGTCATTGTCAAAGGGTAATTCTTTTCCAAGTAGCTGACATGAACAGGGGAAGTAAATACTAGCCAGCAAGGTGCCCTTCGACTTACTTTCCCTTGTCTTTGCAAGACTCGGGTGACAATGTTGATGGTGGATTGATAATGTCCCATGGGGTACATCCCATAAAACAGTTTCTACCCTCCCTTTGCTGTTATCTGCTGTGCCTCTCCCATTCAGAGTGCGGTGACTGACGGCTTGGCAAGAGCCATTCAACTCTGAACAGCTGACCACCTCCTAATATCTGCACTCATTTCCTAGGGCTGCTGTAAGAAAGTACCACACACTGGGTGACTTAACCCAATTTGTATCTCACAGCTGGAGGCTGGAAGTCTGAGGTCAAGGTTTCGGCTGGGTGGGTTCCTTCCAAGAGCTATGAAGGAGAGTCTTTCCATGTCTCTGTCCCCTAGCGGTATCTGGCAATCTTCGATGTTCTTTGGCTTGCCCAAGCATTACCCTGGTCCCTGCCTTCATGGTCACATGGTGTTCTTCCTGTGTTCATGTCTGTGTCCAAATTTCTCCTTTTTGTAACACCAGTCACTGGATTAAGGGCCCACCCTAATGATCTCATCTTAACTAATTATATCTGCAATGACCCTATTTTCAAATAAAGTCACATTCTGAAGTACTAGGTTTTAGGACTTTAACTTAAGATTTTGGGAGGGAGGTAATTCAACCTATAACACTATCATAAATTGATTTTCATTGTAGTATTTTGGGTTCCTGTTATATATATAATTCTCACTAAGAACTAAGCAGGTAAAGATGGGATTGTGCTTGTTTTATAAACTGTATAGCCCTTGTATTCCACAGAAGAATCATCTCTCATCTACATTTGGGGAGTCAAAAGGACTTTCAAATGCTTGCTGTTTTTACTAAATTCAGGTGAAAAAAATAGCAGGTCTTCTGTCAGGCTTTCACCTTGGTACTGAGAATATAAAAATGTGTGGTTATTGTCCTCTAAGAATGAGTGAAGAAAACAAGTAGTACAATATGAACTCTAATGAACTCAAGCTACAAAAGGACAAGGTCAACTTTGAGGTGGGGTCAAAAGAGTTTGGGGGACTCTTTAAGGATAATCATGACTCCCATCAGCAAGTTCCTGAAGGAAAATAGAGATCCCCCCCCCCATACACTCCTAGCATTTAAGAAGTGGGAAAGCACTTCCGTGGGAAAGAACTGTTCTAGGACCAGAGGGATGGAAGATAAGGTAGGGAGGGAGGGGCTTATGGCAAAAGTAATGAATAGACTCAGGAGAAAAAAGTGGAATCAAGAGTTCAGAATAAAACAGTGGCTTTGGACAAGAAGAGAAATACCTTGTGTCTAAGATTAAAATGAAAATAGGTAATATGGGTATGATTGTAGGTACATTTAATAGTATAAAAAAGATTTAGAGTTGAAGATTTCAAGCTAAAGTGCTCAATTGTTACAGCAAATTTCCATGGTTAAATCATCTTTCTTAAATGTAAATTGGAGTGTGTCATTTTGCTGCTTAAAACGCCGTAATAGCTTCATCTTGACATTTTGTTGTAGTCCAGGATACTTAACAAGATTTAAAGACCCTCCACAATCTAATTTCTCTTTGCGTCATCTCTCCCTTGCTCTCTCTACTCCGCCATATTAGCCCCTGGAATGTTCCAGCTCTCTCCAGCATCTGGGGCTCTGCCCAGGCCTGGAACAGTGCCCTCTATTCCTTCCAGTGACATGCCTTCCCCTGTTACCTGATCCACTCCTCCTCCTCAATCAGGCTTCTGCTGAAAAGTGCCCATGTTGGGGTGGGGTGGGGGGGAGAGTTCCTGATGGCTCGCTCCTCCTGCCTCAGCTGCCATCACCTCCCGGAGCATGTGGTTGTCCCCGTTGTTACTTCCATGGCACTTATTTCCTCATTATCTTTCTTTTCCAGTAGACAGGAGGCTCTGGAGGGCATAAACTGTGTCTCCTTACAGCCCACCATATCTCTGGCACACAGTACCATGTCTGGCATATGGCAGGTGTTCCGTGGATGTTTTGCCAAATGAATGAATGAGAAACGTGTCATTGATGGATCATGTCTCAAAAATAAGTGTAAAGTTAGAAAATAAAAATCAAGTATTTATTACCAGTCACACAAAAAAAGTTAAATTTTAAATTCTTGCAAAACTAATACAGTTTGTATTTAGTTAACTCTCAAAAAAGTGTGAAAGAATGAACCAACGAACAGAAAAACGAGGCGGTCAGCACCTGTCTTGAAGCCAGAAAGCCATGGAGGACCACAGGAACAGCAGGAGATGTGCACTCCCTAGATTCTCGTGGGCCTCCTTCTCCTCGTCTCTCCTCTCTCCTCTGTGTGCTTATTTCGTATTTTCTTTTCCTTCTGCCCACTCCCTCTCCCCTTTTCCTGGGTGTCAGCTACACAACTGGTTCTCATGCAAGTGCGTAAACCTTAGGCCAATGTTGTTCCCCCTACACCAGCTGCGCGGCTGGTCTTTGCGTGGGGATTCCCACAGCCCTCCTGTACTACTCAACACGCTGGGGAAAGCATTTAATTTAAAAAAAAAAAAAAGGTTAGAATTCTGCATTTTATCACCTTTATTGAATGAATTTTAATGGCTCCTTCATTTCAGAAGTGATTTAGTGTTTGGTTTTTCTCTAAAAAAAAAAAAATCTTGACTCTTTTTGCAGAACCCAAGTCATTCTCAGTCCTGAAATAGGCTTGGTAGCTGTCTAAGTCAGCATTCTCAACTGTTTTTGTCATAATGCCAGTTAGTGTTTCTCCAGCCGTGGGGCCTCTCTTGCACCAGCAGCATCGGGCAAGAAACAATACGACACGTGCTATCGTACACGGGTTCCTGTTGAGAAATGTGTGTCTTGGCACTGCGAGATTTAAAAGGCTTGAATATTCATAAGGTCTCTTATCTAAGCCACTCACTGGTTATTAGTTCTTCACATTAAATTCAAGCTATGTAAATCCTCAGAGGTTCATGGTATATCCGGGCTGAATAAATCCGAACCTTTGAGAAAGAAACGGCACACTGAATTTCCAGGACGCGTCTGCTCGTTCTTCTTTGGGTGCGCTCTCACTAACAGCGCGTCTCTTACTCAGGCCTCCTTCCATCCCGGGGGATGGCACAAGCCCAGATCCAGTTGTGACCACTTCGTCTCCAGAACTACATTTAATTTCGCTGTAAATGGATACCATTTATCTTCCCTTGCTTCAAACATTTTACATGGAGGAAGACTACTTTGAAGGCAGAACACCCACGTTTGGTATCACTGCATTCATTTTCCTTATGTTTTGGCTTCAATTATGGGGCTTTTAATATTCATGAAGTCTGAAAAAATAAACATACTAGACTATTTCCTCTGAATGGGAATGTTATGGTTTCAGACCCCAGAGAAAACAATCGGTAAGTTCTACAAGCCCACATTTTCTCTCTGTCAGTTAGAAAGTCTCTCCAGCTTGGCAGAACTAACGGCCTGCCCCACACTTCCGGGCTGCCCAGAGCACATGGCCGCCGGGCTTGTTTTGAGGAAGAGGCAGAGTCAGCAGACATGCACGTTTAAAGATGCCCTTCTGAATAAGAGATATTAGAATCCTTTCAATTGATTCAAAACTACATCATTTCTGTCATTGAAGAATGTGAACAATTATTTGTTCCGTTTACTTTTCTGCGTTCAAATGAAAATTGTTAACCATTTTCCTCCGTTTTCTCTCCCTGCTTCAGGTTAGGCCTGTAGTGATTGAGATTTCCTTCTCTAGAAGTGCCTCAACCAGTCTCTTAAATATTTCAGGAATATAGCCAATCTTTTAGAACCAACCTCACGCGCCAAGCTTTTAAGAAAAATACAATTGTTCTTAATAATGCAAAGAAAACTGATATCGAACGGTGGTGTTACAGTGACAGAACACTGTTCTAGGCTTCACATGCTAGAGCCGGCCAGCCCCTGTGGGCTCCCCATTCTGGTGACTCGCTGTCATGTGGCCCCAGGTGAGATTCCCATGTCCTGAAATTCTCTCCAGACTGTGTAACTCTACTCTTCCTCCCTCCCTCGTGCTCGCTGAGAGGACGGTCTCACGTCCCACACTGATGACCCGCACATCTCACCCACTTCTAGTTTCATGGTTCGCTTTCTCAAGACACCTCTGTATCCCCCATCTTCCTTTCCCTTCTCAGGAACGGTACCTTCTCTGTGTGTGTAAGGCTAACTACCTCTTCCCCAGATCATAGTCTGCATCTCCATGGCTAACTCAGATGCCAATAACAAATCTTTCCTTCTTACCACTGCCCATTAAGGGTGCTGAAAAGACAAACATTTGGATGGCCAGCCTCTCTCATAGTGATACATGGCCACGTGAGCCAGAAATGGCTGGCAAGCACTAGGGAAACTTGGCCACTGTCTTCCCTCATGAGAGTGGAGCTGGGTGAGGCTACCTTCTCTTCCTTCCTGGAAGGAGGATAGAATGCCTTGCCTCCGCAGCCATTTGGGGACTGTGAGGCCAGAGCAAGAGGACAGAAAGTCCACACTGAGGGTGGTGTTGCTGCAGGGCAGGAAAAGCCTGGGGACTTGGTAGCACAGAGGAGCAAGGACCTACGTCCGGAATTATTTTGGGAGAACAGTCCGCAAATGTTTGTTGTTTGAGCACTGTTTGTTGAATTTTTCGTTACATGTGGACAAATATAACCTAGTGGGTACTCCCCTCTCCCCCAAAACAAAGCAAATATAAAAACTTGCCTAATCCTGGGACTTCTTGTACATTTTTAATTTCTCTATGTTCACTGGCTATTTCCCTAACATGAGCTCCCCAAACACCTTCCTCGCCTTTGGCTTTCCCCCCTTAAAATACTCTATGCTCTGTTACACTCCCAAGCTTGGTGAAAGTAACCTATACATGCCCTCCTGTGTCCCTCACATTCCTTTACCCCTGGCACTCACTTGACCTTTCCTCTCAAGGTCATAAATGTCTTTCTAGTCTCTGGAACTATGAGTCTGGGTTTTGCTGTTCCTCAGCCTTTCTGCAGCGTTTGACACGTTGTCTTCTCCTGCCATGTTGAAGCTTTCCTCTGACCCTCTGGTCTTCCTCTGTTTCTTGTCTTTCTTTGTTCCCTGAAATACAGGGGTCCCTCAACGTTCTGTCACATTTCTCTTGTCCCTTCCTTTTCTCCCCTGCCAGTCTCATCTACTCTAAACCCAGATTCCAATATTATTCCTATGACCGTGTCTCAGGACACTTTGGCCCAGTGTTGAAAGTAGTCTCTGTTTCCAACTGCTAGTTTGTAGATCTTTACTTCAAGTCACCCTAGAATCTTCCTCATCCTCTTCCTGCAAACTCTATATTCAAACATCAAATCTTACCCATTTTCCCTCAGCAAAAATTCTCACACCTTTCCTGCAGTTTATATTTCTACTCCTGCCTTCCTGATGGTAGTCTGTAAGTGCAGGAATATCTTAATTGGTTTTTCTCTGTGAGTCTATCCTACCTATCAGACCACCACCTTGGCACCTCCCTCACCCTAACGCACAATTAATCCAGCACTGAGTCCTGTCCATTCTTCCTCCCAAATATCTTCCCAGTCTGCCCCTTTACCCTCATTTCCATGCTATCACCCTGGCACAGGTTACCACCTTTGGCTTGGCTCTTTGCTTCTCATCTTCTTCCTCCCTATTTTCTGCACCGTATCTGAAATGTTCTCTTAACAGTGTGAAATTATGCTCCTCCCCTTTTTCAAACCCTTTAATGATTTAGACTTTTATATAGAGCCAAAATCTTTTACATGACAGACAAGGCCCAGCCTGATCTAGTCCCGTGCTTCTTGTCAGCCGCATCGTGAAACACTGTCCAGTGTTATGTCTCATCTTTCAGTTTTTCACATTGACTAAGGTCTTTCCAACTCAGGGCCTTTGCATGTGCTTTTCTTTCCATGTTTAGTACTCCAAACCCCTTGCCCAAACTCTTCTGGAAATTTCCAACCCTTCTTTTGGGCTCAGCTCAAACGATACTTCTTTAGAGAAGCCCTGGGACCGCTCATTATTCTTTGTAATCACATCGAAATATTTTCCTTCATTGCCATGAATGACAAGAATGTCAGTTGTGTTATTTGTTTAATTTTCTATCCCTTCCACCCCTAGAATGTCAGCACCTTGAGTTGAGGAAACTTACGAGTTTTTTTTCTGCATTGTGTGCCCAGCAATTAGGTTGGTATCTTGCTTATAACATGGACCTAGAAGTACTCTTTGCGTGAATAACAAATGAAGGTTGTCTCACCATCTATCACATAAAATCTCAGTTCCTCAGCCTTTTGCTCCAGGGCCTCTAGAGTCTGACTTCTACCAACCTTTCCCGCCTCCACCCTCACAACGCCCACGTACGTGATGTGTGATGAGCAAATGGAACTCTTCACTGCTGCAGCATCCCTTTGTTGCCCCGGTCCTCCACCTGAATGTCCCTCTCATTGCTATTTTTTATATAGTGACCCTACCCATTCTTTACTAGTCCAGTATGTGTCACTTTAGGATGCATTTTGGGTTTGGACCAACCGGAAGTGGTCTCTGCCACCCTTGCCTTCCCAGAGTACATTGTTATATCATTTCTGAGCTTATCCTGTGCTAGACAGAAATGGTCTATGTAAGATGCTGGAGAAGAATGTGTCCCGTTGGTCTCAGTGCCCAGTACGCTACTGAGCACAGGGCCTGGGTGGTCGGTGGGCTAGGGCAGTGGTGCTAAGCATTCCATCAAAGCAGGGAGAGCCAGCTGACCCATTTGAAACGTACGAACCTAACTCAGGTAGACTCGGGGAATCATCTTGAAGTTCTTAGCCAACCCCAGAGGAGAAGATACTTGATAAGAAGTCCCGAGCGGCATTCAAGATAGGGGAGAGCCAGAGAGTTAGGGTTTTGTGATAAACTTACCCAGAAGGGGTGGGCCTGCTGTGACTTCATTCCCCTAAAGCAGGAAAAAAGCCCTGAAGTATATTGGCGCAGCCGGCTGAGTGGATGTGGTGCTGCGTAAGGCTCTCAGAGAGGAACAACAAGGGACAAGCCCCAGTGTGGTCCTTGACAGAAGAGCGCCCATCCCCAGGCTCTCGGGATTGGTCAAAGCAGAACCATTTGCCTGGGGATTCCCTGGTGCCTGTTTTGTTGCAGCTTCCCACAAGAAAGAAACCTTTTCATCACTTGAGTAATCACTGCCCCCTCCCCACAAAGGAAAATAAACAGAGAACTCTTCCTTTGGGTCGGCTCTGAGCATCAGCCCGAGCTGTTCCAGCACAGATCAAACCAGAATCCTTGCACCTTGTGGTCACTGGCATCAAAGGCCGCAGGGTTTTTTTCCGCCTCATTTTAATATGCTTGCGAGCCTTGGGAGGCTTAATTAAAACTGCAGGGGAGCCAAAGTCAGCATATAAAGGAACTGTTTTGATGCTTCAAAAACCCAAGCAAACAGAATCTGGATTATTCAATTAGGTATGCTTATGGGATTTGTCTTGGGTGTTTTGATTGCTCAAAGCCTGCTGGGGAAGTCAGTCATGGGGTTTAGACCTGAAAAGAACCATATTTAATGCCCCCCAAATTTCACTTTTTATCTTCTTATTTAGTTTTCGCATTACCAGTGCGTTATTGTGAGCTGTACGTGAACTCCTACTCTGACTTCTGTTTACTCAGCTTCTTCCCCTGATACCAGATTACATGGCGAGGCCAGCCCAATTTTCCTGCCTGGTTTGGCAGTCGTGTTCTTGGATCCCTTTCCTGCTTTTCACTGGCGATCTTTGCTTTAATAAGACCCAGGATTGCCTGAGAGGCAGTGCAGCGTGGCAGTTCGGAGCACAGGCTCTCCCAGCTAGACCACTTCCTGTCTACGTGGCCTTGGACAAGTCACCTGATCTCTTCCTATGTTTTTATATCATCTACAAAGGGAGATCCTGGTGGTGGAAACTGTAATGTGTTTACTGTTGGCTGTGCGATAAAATAATTCATGGTAATGAACTTAGCTCCGTGCCTGGCTCCAGAGGAGTGTTCAGTAAATAGCAACAATTATCCCGACCATCCCGGGACACAGACAGACACATCTCCGTGAGCAGCAGCCAGCGGGCCAGGGAGGACAGGAAGTGTGGTGCATGTTGGCCCCTCGTGGAGGCATGGAGTAGCTAGGCCCAGCTGCTAGGCTGTGAACAAGTCGGTCAGACAAGCCTCGGAGGTCACTTGAGAGATTGCACACATAGCTCTGAGGTCACAGGAGCCTCTGTCATGTGACCCGCTTTCCCAGCAGTCACCGCAGTTACAGGGACTCTTACAGTAAGTTGAACCGGAACCACTTTGTGATTACACTGTGGGACTCTTGCTCTGAAGATACCAGAGTCAGGTGTCCAAGAGAACTTATTGCCAGGGTCCTGGCCGTATCTGCCAGGGCCGAGGCGGGCTGGCCTGACTGTGGGCACGCTGCACTTCATAGAGTGTATGCTGCTATCTAGTCAGCCTAAAACAGACCCATGTGCTGAGAGCCCCCTAATATCTAACCGCTGGAAAGCCACCTAAGAGGGAAGATTTACCTGTTGATCGAAGAAGCCTTAAGAATCCAGACAAAAACATTTAGTGTCCATTGCTAAAGACTTACAAACAGGTGTTCCCTGGATGGTTACTCACGTGCGAGGCTCTCACTTCCTGTCCAGGTGTTTACAGCCCAGCAAGGCAGGCGGTATCAAGTGTATGGTGCATGTGCACAGCCTGTTCGGAAAATAGGTCCCCCTTCACAGTCTCTAGGGAATCTGCTAGTGAGCGGCTGCCTGCACAAACCAGCTGCCCAGATGCGGATGGATCACGTCCCTACCGTTAGGAGGCTCTCAGTCTAGTGAAGATGGGTAGACAAAGAACGGAACATTGCACATAAAGCAGTATCGCAGGGTACAGTGGAGAGCAGGCACTCCAGGGTCAATGGGCCCGGAGCAAAAGGGCTTCTGACCTCTGGCCAGCAATGTGACCTTAGGAAGATCATGTGACCTCTCTGAACCAAACTTTCACATCCGTAAGATGGAGGATAATGCGATTTTTATAGGGCCATCCCTGTGTATTAAATGGGGGAGGGCAAGTTATGGGTCCAGGGCCTGATGGTAGCCGTGCAAAAAAATGGAAGTATATAATCCTGCCCGGAGAAGCTGAGGAAGTGATATTTGACCTGTATCTTGAGGGAGGAAGGAGCGTTCTCAAAGTCAGAGCAATGGCAGAATGGGTCATGTCAGCTGGGCAAAGAACAAGACGGGCAAAGGCCAAGAAAAAGAAAAAAAAAGAACATCGAGGATTGGGAGACATGCAGACAGTTCGGCATGGCTGGAGTGCAGGGTTCTGGTGATGAAAGGCCAAGAGCAGGGTTTGATGATAGACAGGGGCTGGACTGTGAATAGCCGCACATTCAATGCCAGAGAGTTAGATTTTGCCAAAGTTTGCAGTATAGTAAAAATTCCAGTGCCAAGTACTATCCTAGGCTATTCACATATGTTATCAGATGCTGCAAACTTGGACTCAAGGAGATTGTTAGTCATTAAACTCACCATATTAGCTTATGGTGAGTTAGACGGGTTGCATATCTGAAGGACATGTTGTCCCATTTGGTATTTCATGTTAAACTGTGTTGCCTTATTTTTCTTTTTGTTTCATATTCTTTGTTATTCCTCCCTGAATACCTTTGGAACAAAGCAACACCACAAATAAATAGAATGCCTCTACTGATAATCAGATTAACTTGAGTGAGTCTGGTCACTTTCACCAGCCCGGCATTTGATTAGGTAGAAAGGGAGACGTGGCTCACAATACAGTGTAATTCACTAATATACAAAGATCCAGTTTTCCTTTGGGTCATGTTGTTCTCCTCAAATAAATCTAGCATTCTATTAAAAACAGCACACTATGTTTTAATTTTTTTAATGATAGGTATTAGGCTTGAGTCCAAAATAAGGGAAGATGGGACATTTGGTTGAGGTTGAAGCTATGGAGTTCATAAAATTCCATGTGTCACCCAAAAAAGGAATAAGATTCAACCCAACTTTAGATGGACCATCCTCACTCCAAACATTGGAGAAGTACATGTTAGCCTCAACCCTAGGGATCTGGGGTATATAAGGCGCCCAAGTACCCAGCGCTCTGCAATGAACTGCTGCTATCAACCTCAACCCCTCAAATTACTCAACACCATTTATTTTGGATGACTTCTAAACAGGTGTTTCCTCTGTGTCACAAATGGTTTAAACTAGAGCCTAGCTGATGTCCGGCGTGTTCAGCTGAAATCACAGGGCCAGCTGACGCACTGTGAGCATGTTTGCTCATCTGTGTCGATGCTGACAGCCAATACTTGCCGATTCCCACGTTGGTCAGCACTGGACATAGAACAGATGTTGGGGATTATGAGGAAGGATTCGGGGAGGCTGTGGGCCCGCGTGTCCACGGAAGTAATTCATTGTGGAGATGCAGACAGGACCTGCTGAACCTTCAGTGAGAAGTTCTATGAAATAAGCCTCGGTGGGCCTGCATATCGGGACTCAAAACGAATGTTTTCCTGGTGTCCTTTAATTAAAAGAAAAATAATAAATCATCTTTAAATGGAGAAGGGAGGGAACCTAATCCTACAGATTTTCATTTACGTTCTCTTCTATGAATTACTTAGTGGGATCATGACATTCACGTGTCAGAGTAGAATCCCCTAATGGATCCCACGGTAAAGCATTGGAAGAC
This sequence comes from Ailuropoda melanoleuca, assembly GCF_002007445.2. NCBI lineage: Eukaryota > Metazoa > Chordata > Mammalia > Carnivora > Ursidae > Ailuropoda > Ailuropoda melanoleuca. The sequence goes on from NC_048224.1 coordinate 66,878,027, forward strand.
CATTTGCAGGGTGCTGGAAGGTTGGCTGCCCCCTCGGCCCCCACCCCTCCCCAACTTCCGGGAAAATTCCTTCAAGGCTGGGCTCAATTTACCCCCGTACAATACGAAGCTATTTCTTCCTGGCCACTTCTAGCCGTCCTGGAGCTTCTTCGTCTAGCTGGCCCCACTGATGGTACTGTCTGTCCAATGCTCAGCTCACTGTCCAAGGCCCTCTGAGTCACAGTCCAAACTGTAGGAGGTTGTAGGTTATGGCAGTTCTGTGTCTGCCCCGCACAGCGCTGTGATCCTCAGCTCTTACTGTAGCAGTGCTCTGTAGAAAGCCAACCAGAAGGGAACTCCCTTTTTTCTTAAGTCTTTCGAATAGCATTCCATAGATTTAATTCAGTTTGATCCTTCTCATGGCAATCCAGTTGTATTCATTGGTACATTTCGGTCTGTGTGCTGTTGGATAAAAAATCAGATTGTTTTGGGACCCTGGGTGGCTTGGTTAAGTGTCTGCCTTCAGCTCAGGTCATGATCCCAGGGTCCTGGGATGGAGCCCAGCAGCGGGCTCCCGGCTCAGCAGGGAGTCTGCTTTTCTCTCTCCATATGCTTGTGCTTTCTGACTCACTCACTTTCTCAAATAAATAAATGAAATCTTTAAAAAAAAATCAGATTGTTTAAAGAGCCAAAAAGGAAGAGATGATACAATTAGAATTGTTTCAACCCGTAAGGATCATCAAAGAAAATTTAGAAATCAGGTGAAGTATTTAAATAGGGTTTCTATGAAGAATAGAATTCAGCATTTTCTCTTTTATTGGTTTCATTGCCAACATATTTATAACCTGTTAAGAATATCAGCAGTAAGAATTACAGGCAAAGTGGAAGCTCAGATGTTACTGCCTTAGAGTTGAGTTTTTTGTCTTTTCCAAAAATGTGGCTAGCATATATATTGCTTTCTCTGAGTCTAAACATAAAAATGTTTCTGCTAGGAAGAAAGCACATTGTTAATATGGAGAACAAAGGAACTGACAATAGCTTACTAGTGAATGTTTTTAAAGAAAAAAGAGATAAAAGAGATGTAAATTTATATATCATTGGCATTAAATGCCATAGTGAATAAGCAGCAAAAATATGAAGAAGAACATAACGGATCCTTGCAACTAACATTCTAAGATTCAAAATCTCAAATACATTAGAATTTGTTCATTCAGTCAGTTAGGAGGGCTTTTTTGTTTCTTTGTCTTTTTAATAGCAGGTCAAAGTAACCTTGTTGGTTTTGTTTTTGAGAAAATGAGGAAGAAATCTAATACCTATATTTTGCTTCTCCTCTCCCAAATCAAGAGCAATATAAGAGAACAATTCTATAAAAGCAAAGAAATCCCTCAGACACTTCAATATTAAGAAAAACAAAGACAAAAAGAAGGGCTGGATGATTGTATGAAGAGCATTATGACATCAAATGCTATTTACATATTAACCTGATTTTAACATGGGAGATTGCCACAAGTGTACCAGGCTCTGTGTAGAAAGAACAGTCAAAAGTGTTCATGTTTGATTCCATCTAAGAATTCTTAAGTGAAGGAAGCTGTATTGAAAAGATAAATTGAGATATATGGGAAAGGAAAATGTAGCTGAAGTGCCTCTATTAGGGTATGGTGAAAAAAAATTGGATCTGTTTTATGTACATTTTCAACAGTGACCTGGTAAAGAAAGTCAAAAGTACATTAATTAAATTCACAGAGCCAAAAAAGGCAAAGACCCAGGAGGTTAGATGTAAAAAAATACAGATGGACTGAGAGAGATGAGGGGAAATAGACAGACTTTTACAACATGATATTCAGCTTGGAAATATGCAAGCTAATACGCTGGGGAATACCAGCCAAAAGACAGATAGCTGGTTTAAAGAAAAAGTTAATAAAATGTCGAGTCTGAAAAACTATACAGACCAAAGCCAGGAAATTACAAAGTTACAGATCCCGCAGTAACTGTAAATTAACCCCAGTGCACATATGTAGTATTTCATATTACTGTATATGGTGTTAACTTTCACGCCTAAACATGCAGGCATGTGTGTGTGTTTCGCCTGAATTACGGTTGTAATGGGAACAAAGGTGCAAACAGGACCCGTAATGGATTGCCTGCTCCTTTCACAAGTCACCCAGGAGCACTGAAGCCCGGGACGGTCATGCGCCTTGGAGGAGAGTAGAGGAGGAGTCAGGCTTTGATTCAAAGTCCAGTTGTTCACCAAAGGCACTGGGAAGATACATGCATTTCTTAACAGTTGTAAAGAAGTCATGAGTGTCCTGGGTACACGGAAGGAAGTCTATAGTACATTCCCAAGACAACACATTGGATTTAATGCGCCTCCACTCGAATTTCTCCTTTCCTTTTGCTTGCCTCAACTCCTTCTCATACTGGGCTCATTACAGGAGCTAAAATACATTTTCCTTTTAAAGCATCCAACCTACTGTCTGGTTGTTGTTTGCTTTTGCTTTTTTTTTTTTTTTTTTTTTTTTTTTGGTTGTTGGCTTTCTTAAAAAGTTCCGGTCAACCCATATGCTGTATATTCCATGTCTCCCTTCAGACATAGGAGCAGGATGGAGGAGTCCACATGCTGCTTCCTGATGCATTGTACAGGCCATCTCTCATTCACTTCATGCGTCTCCTTCTAGCACCTTCTACCTTCGTCATAGCCACACCCTGGTTTTTCACTTCTGACTTTGGCTCCATCATTGGGAAGTTTTCTACTTACACAGATGATTCTCCTATTTTTTTCAGGTCTTCATAATCCTTTGACCTCCTCAGTGCCTGGGAGGCTCTCTGTGGCCACCTTTCCTTTCCTTGGCCTTGCTACAGCTCCCTGACTCGGTCACTGAAATCTGTGTCTTCCGTGAGATCTTAGCATCTGATTCCCCTGGGCTCACAGCGATCCTTTGTTCTTCTACCGCCTCTGGGCCCTCGTTCCCACTGACCCTGCTGTCCACCTTCACCGTCATTATCAGTCTCTCATCCTTGTAGTTGATGTCCAGTAAATGAATGTTCTCTTACCCTTACGAATGTTCTCTTACCCATTCTCTCAGCTTTCGTCTTTCCTTTTCCCAGCTGGGCTCCAAAATCAATTATTTAAGTGATTGTACGTTCCTGTCCTTAAGTTCTGTGCCCTCATTTGTTCTGATAGGTCTACCTGTCCCTCGCCACCATCTGTTTGCTCAGCTCTGTGCTCTTAGGTTTTTCCACGGTTTTAGAGAAAGTCAGATGGTTTGTATCCGCATCAGATTCTTCTGTTTATGCTATTAGTTGACTCTCATTGGTATTGTAAGATCTGTTTATCTGAATTCCCATTCTCCAAGTAGCATTTTCTAAGGTTTCTTGTGCCTCTGTAGCCACAGATGGCTTTGTCCTGTATGTATGACTCCACCTTCTGCTTACAGAGATTGAGATCATTTCCTATCAGTTTGTTCAGTCTTCTTGCTCCCAGAAATCTCGGGGTTTGCCCATCACAGGGGTACAAGGGATACTTCAATACGTAAGACCCGCCCATCTCTCGTGCAACAGAGCCTGGGCTCTGGGGTCAGAAGGCTGGGTTCAAGCCCTGGCTCTCCATGTGCCAGCTGCATGACCCTGGCTGGGTCCTGTGACCTTTCTCGCCTGAGTTACCTCACCCGTAAGACAGGAATGACATGAGTGCCTCCCTCGCAGGGTTGCAGGAGGATGGAATGCGCCACTATGTGCAGAGGGCTGAGGCCATTGCCAGGCACACGGCACGCTCTCCCCTCATTGTCATGGCCGTGCTCATCAGTGTCCATGTGTTAATCTTACTATAAGCTGCACGGCCTCATTTCCTCAGCCTCCCTCCAAAGCCAGTGAGAGCCAGTCAGCCTCAGAACCTCTGGCCCCACCTTTCCCTTCCTTGCTGGCTCCTGCTGCTTCCCCATGCTCCAGAAACTTCCAGCTCCTCTGTTGTTCCTCCTCCTCCTGGAGGCTGTCCTTTGTCTCCTGGGCTACTTCAGAGGCCCGGTTTTGGCCTTCCAGGTTCTGCCCTCACTTCGATAGCTCCTACAAACTAGTGCCTTGATTAATGTTCCCTGTTCCAAACGCCTGCTGTGGCTTTCTCTTGTCTCTGGAAAATCTAAACCCCTCAGGCCAACATTCAGGCCTGCCTCCCTACACATGGCCCAAACCCAAGCACATTTTTCTCTTGCAGAATGTGCTCCCATCACACTCCCAGCTTGGGTCTTTGTTCCAGCTCTTCTTCTGGCTGGAGGGCTTCTCATTACTTGTAACTGCATAGAATCCCAGTGAACCCCACACAGGCATGCCTCCTACAGACTACTCGACTTTGCCTTAGACATGTCTATCTTGTCCTCCTCTGCCAAACAAAAGCTGCGGGAGGACAGGCCTGCCCCCCTTGTTCCCCATGTGGGCCTAGCAGCATCACACACGGAAATGAGCTTTGTGAATTCATACCTGGACAACCCCCCTCACCCGCCTTTAAATCTTGCACTTTGTACCGGTCCACACTCAGCCACACCATATGCTGCTGCCACCGTGGCCTCAAAATGGAATTTCTCAACATCGTGACAACTTCCCGTGTAAGGACAAACCGTGGAATCAAATACCCAGCCTACTTAAATATTAACATGTCACTTTCTTCATCTCTTTTTGAAAATGTTAACCATATTGTTGAGTGCTCCTGGCGGCCCTCCCAATCTCGTTCACCTTGAGATAGAAATACTCTAGTGACTTTAATATTGACTATTTCCATGCATGTATTATGTATGTATAAACCTATAGAAAATATAAACTATGTGCAGTGTTGAGTTGTGCAGGGTTTTGAAACTTTACATAGATTGTATCATATATACCTTTCTCTTCAACACTGTGTTGTTTTGGGGTTTCTTTCAAAACTGCTTTTGATGTTTATTCATAGTGATATAATTGTAGTTCATTCATTTTAATGCTATTTACAGTTACATAAATATGCCAAAATTTATTTATTCTCCTATTGATAAACATTTAAGTTATTTTTTTTTCTTTGCCATTACTGAAAATACTACAGCAAAATTTCCTGTCCGTATCTGTGAACATATATGAGTTTCCCTGGAGTATATAGCCAGGAATGGAATGTGCATTGGGACTCTCTCAATCTGTGACTTTTCTTGAAACTTGTGTCCTTTAATGCAACGTTTTCCATGGTAATGTAGTCGAACTCATCTCTTTCCTTCACAGTTTCTGCTGTTTTGTATTAAATTTTCTAAAAGCTAGTCAAGGTCATAAGGATATTCTTCCACATTTTCTTCTACAAGTTTTAAGGGTTTGCTTGTCACCTTGGGAGCAACTTGTGCCTGTGGTGGGAAGCCACCTGTCCTAGTGAGCCCTCCTCCCCCTGCTGATGTGCAGGCTACCCGACCGTCATGCAGGTCTCTAGTCCTGTCATGCAGGATTCTGCATGTCCAGCCTCTCTCGTGTTCCATCTCAGGGGCAGGTTGAGCAGAGAGGAGCTGGGGATACCCTGCTAGCCACACTTAGAGGAACATGAGCATGTGCCTCTAGGCAAATGGGTTTGAACCTAGAGAGCATCTGAGATGCTCCATGGTCCCTGCACCAGAGACTGTCTCTCTGGAGAACCCCAGAGTAATAAGAACGCCAGTATAGTTAAGCCAGAGATCTCTGGAGAACTGCTGGGCAGTCGGCTGGAGACCTCCTCTCTTCTCTCATAATACTTCTGTTTTATAAAAATGATTATTGTCTAATCTTTCGATGCTCTCTGGGATGCTTTGAAGGCCAAGATCTAATTTTCACTTCATAGGTATCAACATTATAAGATTTGTCCTACTGAGAAATAGTGAGGAACCATGAAATCTCAACAGATCCTTCAGCCTAGTTATTATTTGTTTGTTTTAAGTAATCTCTACACCCAATGTGGGGCTCGATCCCACAACCCTGAGATCAAGAGTCATACACTCCACTGACTGAGCCAGCCTGGCTCCTGCAGCCTATGTAGATTGGGGGCCATCCATTAGCAGACGTGCCCCATGTTGCTTGTTACTGAGCACCGAGACATGGCAGCTTTTGCTTTATTGAGTGAAGACACGTGACTGCTTGCTTAGCACAACAGCCTTGTGCCGGGGAAATGACAACACTGCCATGAAATAATTCAATTATCTACCTTATTTAAATTTATCATTTTAAAATGTTACATTTCAAGCAGAATAGAAAAAGGTAAGGGTCAGAAATGCAATGAAACAATTAATTTATGTAAAATCAGACTAGGATTTCTGAGCTGAAAATGGAAGCTGGATTATACAAACATAAAGACTTGCAATTTATTAAAAGGAAAGTTACTAAAATGTGAACAAATCATAATAAAATACTAGTCAATTTTGAGTAGACAGCACAGCCATTGTCTGTTACGAATATGACTCTCAGACCACGGGACAGGCAGGTCCTGGCTCTAGAGTCTGAGAGACACGGGTTCAAATTCCAACTTAGACCCTTACCATGTGACCAGGAACTGGTCTCTTAACCACTGAGTCTTAGTTGCATCATCTGTAAAATGGGAACAATTAGTTTCTCTCTTGCGGGTGTTTTTGTGGGGCTTAGAAATAATACACGTGGGAGTAGCCAGGAAGAGATGTTCCGCGGAAGAGAGTAGAAGCTCAAATAAAGACCCACCTCCCACCTTGTGCCTGAGGCCAATGGTGTCTTTAAGGAAGATAGAAAATGCTAGGGAAGGGTTGGGCAGAAGTGAGGGTTGGTTTTAGAGTAATAATATACATTTATATTGTTTGGGATACCCTTGCTGGGAGTTTGGAGGTATCACAGGCTGTGCTTCGAGCCCATAAGGGCAGTGAACAGCAAATGCATAGCGATGAATATGGGGTTTAACCCAGCACGCTGCATTTTGTAGATGTGCGCAGAGGCCTGTGGACGTAGCCTTAGGGGAGGAGCGTGCTGCCTTCATCTTTGCCTCTCTCGTGAGTAAGGGAGACGTTGACAGGGAGTGAGTGCTCAAACACTGCTGAAGGAGGAAGGCAGGTTGGGCATTGCTACGAAGCTGGCATTTCCGTGAAAGAAGGAAATCCATTTGAAGAGTAGAAAGCATTATTTTAATTTCTTAATTTGGTACTTGGGATGGGTATTTTGCAATACTCATCTGCTTACCATGAAAACTTGATTAAATCAAGTCTTTTCCCCCCACAAGCACTTTTTTTTCTATTAAAAAAAAAGGAAATCTGAACTTCGGTATGGATGAGCAGTAAAAAATAACAGCGAGAGTGAGCGCGCACGAGAGAAATGTGCAGAAGGCGTCCCTGGGGGGCTGCACGCTGCTGCTAAATTTCAGTTGCAGTTGTCAGAGTTAAAGAAAACATTGGAGAAAATGTCTCATCGAGGGGTCCCCAGATTGTTGTGCCGTGAGGCCAGCTGAGAGGTGGACCGCGGCCAGCTGGCGGGGGCTCTGACGGCCGGGTGCCACGCACCAGCCACTGAGCTCATTTGCTCCACCTGGGGTCATTTTTACAGCCAGAGCTGCTTCAGGATCAGCACGAGACACTGTGCACATGTTCGGGGGTGGGGAAAACAAGGCAGAGTGGAAGGAAGAAGGCCATACTTAGTTTTGAAGGGTGAGCCCAGGGCTTCTTGGGGATTTAGGTGAAAGGAAATGTGGATGAACACAGCTAACTGGGTTATGGGCACAACAGCCCTGGGAGGGAGGTGCTGCTGCCTTCTTGGCTCTACAATGGAGGAAACTGAGGCACGGAGAGATTAATTAACCCTGTGTAAGTGTCATGGTCTGAAGCTTAGAGGCATGGTTCTATCCCAGTTCCCTCTGAATCCAAAGCCCTCATTCCTCAGTACCATATTCAGTGGCCAGGAAGGTCCCTGCAGGAGCAGTCAGGAGTTAGCCCAAGGCTGCTACACTGGGTTCTAGAACTCCACCACCTCAGTAAATGTTCATTGTGACTTTGTGAGGAAATGGGGCACAGTGTCTGTATCCCCAAGGAGACGTCGCTCTCCTTCTGAGAATCCTTCCAGTCATGGATCTCCATTCTGGGAAATAGATTGAGAAGCACCCCAAGGACCACCCCAACAGGGTAGGAAGCAGGGATACCTCGATCCACTGCAGTGATCAAGAACCACTCGAAGCCTGGACCTGAACGAAAGTGAGATGTAGTGAAAGCTTGGTGATTCAAGGGCGTTCCCTGTCGGCACCCACCTCTGCTCCCACCCCCAGTGAGCTCCTGCTTAAAACTCCTGGGAATGCCCTATGCCTGCTGATTGGCCATCTAATGTACAAATTATCTTCAAACCCAGATATGTTTTTGTGACTGTTCACTGCTTTCCTTAAACTTGTTCATGGAACACCCCTGACAGTGGAGGGAAGAGAAGACAAGCATTCCCCAGGGAAGCCCGGGGATGTATCTTGTGGCATTGCATTGTTTCCGGCCCTCTATCTTTCCAGGCCAGTTGCTGTGGGAATTTGTTTCCCGTGAGCTTGCTCCCCTGTGGGCTAATATGTCTCTTGCCCTCTCTGCAGCCGTGGCTCCCTCCCCACCACAGTGGCCACAAGCTCTTCTCTCCCAAGCCATGCCTCTGCACGTCCTAGCTTCTTAGATGCAGCCTCTTCTTTACCTTTAGGGGTTGAGTTTGTCCTGCCAGTCTTCAGGTCAATTTCTGGGGTATTTAGGATGATTTCATAGTTATCTAGTTGTGTTTGTGGGCTGAGACAAACCTAGGGCCGTCCTACTCTGCCATTTTCCCCTTATCCTTTTTTCTTGGTTTTAACATGAAATGATCCGTTTTTCAAATCTTTAGGTGAGATTGAAGGTCTAGGATGATGTGTCTTGTTTCTCCTGTGGTTGTTACTCTAATTTAGGCTGCACAAATCTTCCAGGTCACATTAGCATTTTTAAAGGTATTCTATTTAAAGGCACAAAGGAGTGATTAAATGAGGACTTTTATATGTGTGTGAGAGTGTATACATTCTATTAATGATGCAGTTCCCATTGTCTACGTCTCCTTTAATTTCAGGTACAAAAGCTGGGGAGACAGTCCTTCCTAGGGTCACTCCTGGCAGGCTACGTGAGTGGTTATCGGCCCTATGTACCTGTGAGACCCTCTCCTGGGGTAGAAGTTTTTATCGTCACCTGAAACAATGATTTTATATTTTTAGTTTGTTGTTCCTGCCACCAAGGAGCCTACAGAAAAACCTAAAGGCCAACAGGATCTCCAGGATCTTCCAGCTCTGAATTCCTTTCCATCCATGTGAAGGATAGCGATGGCTGTGGGCTGCTTATTCTAAAGCAGTTTAGTTCTGTAGGACTAGCGAGACCTCACTCACTCCTCAGCCCCATGGGAGCAGCTTAGGCTCTTGGATACAGTCGGGGTTGAGAACTTTCCCCAGCCTCCTGAGCCAGGACTCAGGCAGGCCCCATAGTTAGCCTTCTGACATGCACCCACATGGAGAACATTTTTCATGAACAATTAGCAGCTGTTCTTTTTTCTGCTCAGGCACAAAGTTATCAGTGGACATCTTTCATCATTGTCGAGAGACAGCTGAGTCCGTGCTCTCAGTGGCATTCTGTAGAGATAAGAGCAGTGCTTGGCCTGGTGTAATGAGAGGAAGTTCACCTTGATCAGTTAAAAATAGAAGACACCCTATCGGCAGTAAGCCCAAGTGAACGGTACTTATAGCTGTGCAGAAAGAACAGATTGGCTATTTCACTATTTAGCTATTTTCGCTGTGAACACTTGCTGCCAGTCACCAATAAGCAGCCTATTTGCAATTGAATTGAGGAATTCTGCATCAGCCAGTGCCACCTGTCCACCCACCTGAGAGCAGGGGTGGGGGGGATGTAAACCTGCTGACAGCTGGAGCAGAATCTCGTCACCCAGATCTCCCTCAAAGCTCACTCCGGAATCACTCCTCATCACTATGGTCCACTTTCAGGATCCAAATAAGATTTGGGCTTATATCAATAGCATAAAAAAATTAGGTAGTAATAGGAACGTGTATAGGACTTACCCCATGCTGGGCATTTCTTTATAGTGCTTTACATTTATTAACTCATTTAGGCCTCATGGTATCCCTAATGAGGTATTATATTTTTACCATTTTACAGAGGAAGAAACCGAGGCATGTAGTTAATAAGTGGCAGAGCTGGGATTGGCGTCTGGGCAGGCTGTCTGTGCTTGTTATAGACCGAATGTTAGTGTTCCCCCAAAATTTCATATATTGAAACCCCGACGCTGAATGTAATGACATTTGGAGACGGGGACTTTGAGAGGTGATTAGGTTTAGATGAGGTCCTGTGGTGGGGGTGGGGGCCCTCGTGATGGGAGCAGTGCCCTTGTAAGAGGAGACGTCAAAGAGCTTGCCTCCTCTCTCTCCCTCCCCCTCCTTGCACGTGTGCATGCATATAACACACACAAACACACACACACACACACACACGTCATGTGAGCACAGCGACAAGGCAGCCTTCTACGAGCCAGGAAGAGAGCTTTCACAAGAAACCAGCCACACTGGCACCCTGAGCCTGGATGTCCGGCCTCCAGAACTACGAGGATAAATGTCTGTGGTCTGCACCCACAGTCGTGGCCTGCTCTTACGGCAGCTCAAGCTGGCAGACAGTGCTCTTAAACACTGCGCGATCCAGCCGCCCCCAGAAGCCCTCAGAGCCCCTCCGCTTTTCAAGAAACACCTGCTGCTCAGTCTCTCTGGTCCTTCAGATGCCCTTCCTCAGCAGTGCCTCTGCCAAGCTCTTGATTCGAGACCTAGCTTTCATCCACCTCTGCGGGAGGCAGAGTGAGTGAAACACCTCCTTATCCTACCACAGGAAGAGCAGGGGTCCCACAGGCTGGACAAGGAATGATTGAAGTGAAAGCAACACTTCCCTGTTCCAGAGCCTGGGCTCTGTTGGGCAAGAGGGCAGCTTTAACCATACTTGGAGCCTGTCCCTGTGTCTCTGAACCTTCTAGATTCAGGGGCCAGCTAGTCATAATCATCATGAGGGATACTCATCTCTCTTCTAGCGGCTCATTCCTCAGATGGTGAAGAGGTGAGATGGACTGTCTTTATTCCTATCTGTCCTAAATACTGAGCTTTAAAGTTGAACCTAATATTCTAAATTACCATAGTTGTTGCAACTGTGAGGCATCTGATTTTTCTCTCAGGAAAATGGATAACTTTCTGTGACAACACAGTGACTCTTTTGGCTTTCTGCACAACCACATGAGAATTGCAATCTAGAAATAGTGATTGTTGGGGGCGCCTGGGTGGAGCAGTCGTTAAGCGTCTGCCTTCGGCTCAGGCATGATCCCCGCGTTCTGGGATGGAGCCCCACATCAGGCTCCTCCGCTAGGAGCCTGCTTCTTCCTCTCCCACTCTCCCTGCTGTGTTCCCTCTCTTGCTGGCTGTCTCTATCTCTGTCGAATAAATAAACAAAATCTTTTTTTAAAAAAAAAGAAAGAAATAGTGATTGTTGAAATTATCTATAAACACGTGAAATTAACACTATGCCACAGACCCTCAGACCCACAGCATAATTTCTGGAAGCCAGCAGGCCCACCTCTACAGGAGGAGAGTCACGGCTGGTACCATGGTGTCCCTGAAGCCCTCCCCATCCCCCTTGCAAGACAACTGCCCCAAGACACAGAAGACAGAGGCTACAAGTATCTTCAGTGAATGTCGCTTCTTTGGTTCTTGAGGGTAGAAGAGAGTACAGACTGCATATGTTTAAAATTATACACAACCAGTGTTAAACCTGACCTCTTCTCACCTTGGACATGAGTGCACATTTGAAGCAGCAATAGCCGATTTCCTTGCCTTAATTTCGTGTTCCAGGCCCCGTGCAGAGTGGTAAAAATTGTCTTCTCATCCAAAAAAAACCATCTCAGGAAATCAGTGGTCTCTAAAACGGGGTGCTAAAGGACGAAATGGGAAATCATAATGACCACTACCTGGAAAACGTTACATTGATAATCCAAGGGATGTCAAGCCTCACCTTCCTCTCTTTGCCAAGCAGCCTCTTTGGGAAAATTGCGAGATGTTATCTCCTCACTGGGTGGGGAATAAGTAAGAGTTTAAATGTTGCCACAAGTTTTTAAAAAATCACCCCATTCTACATGCCCTGAAATAACGTGCCCTCCTTTGGGTGGGGTGGGGTGGGGTGCGGTGAGGGGAGTCTGTGTTGGCTTCAGAATTTTCTTTCTGGAGCTTTTAACTGTGTCACAGCTGCCCTGCCAGTCAGTAGGGAAAGGCCCCCAGTCCTGTGGCTTCTGTCATAAGTAGTTTGTGATGATGATAATGTTTGTCAGAGTAGACCCCACAGGCACAACGTCACTACCACAATGAGCCACTTAAATAGAAATTACTGACAATACCAAATGTGGTGAGCACTTGGAACAATAGGAATGCTCATCCATTCACTTCACTCATACGACTGCCTTGGTGGACACTGGGGCCAGTTCTTTAAGGCTGATCGCATACAAGCACGCCTTGCCTTTGCTTCACAGGTATTACATCTTTTACAAACTGAAGGTCTGTGGCAACCCCGCCTAGAGCACGTCTGTGGGTACCATTGTCCAACAGCATTTGCTTACTTTGCTCCTGTGTCACATTTTCGTACTTCTCACAGTATTTCACACTTTTTCATCAGGATTGTATTTGTCATGGGGATCTGCGATCAGTGATCTTCGATGTCATTCTTGTAATTGTTTGGGGGCGCCACAAGCCACACCCATGGAAGACCATGAACTTAATCCATGAATGTGTGTGTTCTGACTGTTCCATCAACCAGATGTTCTCTCTCCCCCTGCTTGGGTGTCTCGCTGTTCCCTGAGACACAGTATTGAAATTAGGCCAACGAATAACCCTACAATGGCCTCTAAGTGCTCACGTGAAAGGAAGATTGGCACATCTCTCCCTTTCAGCCAAAACCTAGAAGTGATTAAGCTCAGTGAGGAAGGCATGCCAGAAGCTGAGCCCAGCCAAAACGTAGCCCTTTGCCCCAAACAGCCAAGCTGTGAATGCATAGGAAGGGAGTTAAGAGTGCAACTCCAGCGAACACACAAATGATAAGAAAGTGAAACAGCCTTATTGCAGATATGGAGTAGTTTGGAGTGGTCTGGGCAGAAGATGAAACCAGCCACAACCAGCCTCTCAAGTCAGAGGCTAACCCAGAGCAAGGCCCCAACTCTCTGTCATTCTGTGACCACTGCGAGAGGTGAGGAAGCGGCGGAAGGAAAGTCTGAGGCTGGCAGAGGTTGGTCCACGAGGTGTAAGGAGAGAAGTCAGCTCCGTAACATGAGGTTCAGGGTGAGGCAGCAAGCGCTGGTGGAGAAGCTGCAGCAAGTTCCCCAGAAGGTCCAGCTACCAGAGTAACGACGGGCTACACGCAACAACAGGTTTTCAGTGTAGACGAGACAGCCTTCTACTGGAAGAAGATGCCACCGAGGGCACTCACAGCTGGAGAGGAGAAGTCAGTGCCTGGCTTCCAAGCTTCAAAGGACAAGCTGACTCTTGTTAGGAGCTAATGCAGCTGGTGACTTCAGTCGAAGCCAGTGCTCACTGACCATTCTGAAAATCCTAGGGCCCTTCAGAAGGAAGCTCAATCCAATGTGCCCATGCTTTATCAATGGAACAAGAAAGACTGTCCGACAACATTTCTGTTTATAGCGCATCCGTTTACAACGTGGTTTACTGAATATTTTAAGCCCACAGTTGAGACCTAGTGCTCAGGAAAAAAGATTCCTATCAAAATATTACTGCTCACTGACAATGCACCTGGTCACCCGAGAGCTCCAATGGAGATGTACAATGAGATGAATGTTGTTTTCATGCCTGCTGACACAATATTGATAGGGCAACTCACAGATCAGGGAATAATTTCAACTCTTAAGCCTTATTATGAAAGAAACACATTTTGAAAGGCTCTTGCTGCCATGGAGAGTGATTCCTCTGATGGATCTGGGCAAAGTCAATTGAAAACCTTCTGGAAAGGATTCACCATTCTAGATGCCATTAAGAATATTCATGATTCATGGGAAGAGGTCAAAATATCCACATTCACAGGAGTTTGGGAGAGATTGGTTTCCACCCTCACAGAGGACTTGGAGGGGCTCAGGGTGTCAGTGGAGGCGGTCACTGCAGCGGTGGTGGAAACAGCGAGAGAGCTGGAGTTGGAAGTGGGGCGAGACGATGGGACCTCAGTGCAGCGATCTCATGATCAGACTTGAACTGATGTGCAGCTGCCTCTCGTGGGTGAGCAAAGAAAGTGGTTGCTTGAGATGGAATGTGCTCCTGGTGGAGAAGCCATGAAGATTGTTGCAACGACCACAAAGGATTTATTTTTTTTTGTAACTATAGTTAATATTTGATGTGTTTTAAAGATCTTTTTTCTATGCTTATTTTTTAATGTATTTGATAACATACTTTATATACAATTATATGACTTGCATACCTTCTACGTCCTTTTCATCATAAGCTTTTGCCATGTCATAAAATTGGGGGAGTAAACTTCTAAGAGTTGTAAGGGTTGCATAACTCTTTCTTCAAATGCCCAACAAAAGGGAATGTAGATTGGTTCTTGATCCTGACTCTTATAAATAATAATACTGTGAATGCCCTTGTGCCTAAATCTTTGCATTTTTAGATTTTTTTTATTATATTATGTTAGTCACCATACAGTACACCCCCAGATTCCAATGTAAAGTTTGATGCTTCATTAGTTGCGTATAACACCCAGTGCACCATGCAATACGTGCCCTCCTTACTACCCATCACCAGTCTATCCCCTTCCCCCACCCCCTCCCCTCTGAAGTCTTCAGTTTGTTTCTCATAGTCCATAGTCTCTCATGTTTCATTCCCCCTTCTGATTACCCCCCTTTTCTTTATCCCTTTCTTCCCCTACCGATCCTCCTAGTTCTTATGTTCCATAGATGAGAGAAATCATATGATAATTGTCTTTCTCTGCTTGACTTATTTCACTTAGCATTATCTCCTCCAGTGCCGTCCATGTTGCAGCAAATGTTGAGAATTCGTTCTTTCTGATAGCTGAGTAATATTCCATTGTATATATGGACCACAGCTTCTTAATCCAGTCATCTGTTGAAGGGCATCTCGGCTCCTTCCATGATTTGGCTATTGTGGACAATGCAGCTATGAACATTGGGGTGCATATGGCCCTTCTCTTTACTACGTCTGTATCTTTGGGGTAAACACCCAGTAGTGCAATGGCTGGGTCATAGGGTAGTTCAATTTTTAACTTTTTAAGGGACCTCCACACTGTTTTCCAGAGTGGCTGTACCAACTTGCATTCCCACCAACAATGTAGGAGGGATCCCCTTTCTCCACATCCTCTCCAACAATTGTTGTTTCTTGCCTTGTCTATCTTTGCCATTCTAACTGGCGTAAGGTGGTATCTCAGTGTGGTTTTGATTTGAATTTCCCTGATGGCTAATGATTTTGAACATTTTTTCATGTGTCTGTTAGCCATTTGTATGTCTTCATTGGAAAAGTGTCTGTTCATATCTTCTGCCCATTTTATGATTTGTTTATTTGTTTCTCGTGTATTGAGTTTGAGAAGTTCTTTGTAGATCTTGGATACCAGTCCTTTATCTGTGGTGTCCTTTGCAAATATATTCTCCCATTCCGTGGGCTGTCTCTTAGTTTTTTTGACTGTTTCCTTGGCTGTGCAGAAGCTCTTTATCCTGATAAAGTCCCATAAGTTCATTTTATCTTTTATTTCTCTTGCCTTTGGAGATGTGTCGTGAAAAAGGTTGCTCTGGCCGATGTCATAGAAGTTGTTGCCTATGTTCTCCTCTAGAATTTTGATGGATTCCTGTCTCACATTGAGGTCTTTCATCCATTTGGAGTTTATTTTTGTGTATGGTGTGAGAGAGTGGTCAAGTTTCATTCTTTTGCATGTAGCTGTCCAATTTTCCCAGCACCATTTATTGAAGAGACTGTCTTTTTTCCACCGGATGTTTTTTCCTGCTTTATCAAAGATTAGTTGCCCAAAGAGCCGAGGGTCCATTTCTGGGTTCTCTATTCTGTTCCATTGGTCGATGTGTCTGTTTTTGTGCCAGTACCATGCTGTCTTTGTGATCACAGCTTTGTAGTACAGCTCGAAATCCGGCATTGTGATGCCCCCAGCTTTGTTTTTCCTTTTCAACAGTTCCTTGGAGATTCGGGGCCTTTTCTGGTTCCATACAAATTTAAGGACTATTTGTTCCAGTTCTTTGAAAAATGTCCTCGGTATTTTGATCGGGATAGCATTGAAAGTGTAGATTGCTCTGGGTAGTATGGACATTTTAACTATGTTAATTCTTCCAATCCATGAGCATGGAATATTTTTCCATCTTTTTATGTCTTCCTCAATATCTTTCAAAAGTGATCTATAGTTTCTAGCATATAGGTCCTTTACGTCTCTGGTTAAGTTAATTCCAAGGTAACGCATGGTTTTTGGTGTTATTGTAAATGGGATGGATTCCCTAATTTCTCTTTCTTCAGTCTCGTTATTCGTGTATAGAAATGCAACTGATTTCTGGGCATTGATTTTGTATCCTGCCACCTTACTGAATTGTTCTATAACTTCTAATAGTTTGGGAGTGGATTCCTTTGGGTTTTCCATATAGAGTATCATGTCATCTGCAAAGAGAGACAGTTTGACTTCTTCTTTGCCGATTTGGATACCTTTGATCCCTTTTTGTCTTCTGATTGCTGTTGCAAGGACTTCTAGTACTATGTTGAATAATAGTGGCGAGAGTGGGCATCCTTGTCGTGTTCCTGATCTTAAGGGAAAGGCTTCCAGCTTTTCCCCATTGAGAATAATGCTTGCAGTAGGCTTTTCATAGATGGCTTTTATGAGATTGAGAAATGTACCCTCTATTCCTACACTCTGAAGGGTTTTAATCAGGAAAGGATGCTGTATTTTGTCAAATGCTTTTTCTGCATCAATTGAGAGGATCATATGGTTCTTGAGTCTTTTCTTGTTGATATGATGTATCACATTGATTGATTTGCGAGTGTTGAACCATGCTTGCATCCCAGGTATGAATCCCACTTGGTCATGATGGATAATCCTTTTAATGTACTGTTGGATTCTATTAGCAAGGATCTTGTTGAGGATTTTGGCATCCATATTCATTAGAGAAATCGGTCTGTAATTCTCCTTTTTGAGGGGGTCTTTGCCTGGTTTGGGGATCAAGGTAATATTAGCCTCATAGAATGAGTTTGGTAGCNGTGTAAGTGTCATGGTCTGAAGCTTAGAGGCATGGTTCTATCCCAGTTCCCTCTGAATCCAAAGCCCTCATTCCTCAGTACCATATTCAGTGGCCAGGAAGGTCCCTGCAGGAGCAGTCAGGAGTTAGCCCAAGGCTGCTACACTGGGTTCTAGAACTCCACCACCTCAGTAAATGTTCATTGTGACTTTGTGAGGAAATGGGGCACAGTGTCTGTATCCCCAAGGAGACGTCGCTCTCCTTCTGAGAATCCTTCCGGTCATGGATCTCCATTCTGGGAAATAGATTGAGAAGCACCCCAAGGACCACCCCAACAGGGTAGGAAGCAGAGATACCTCGATCCACTGCAGTGATCAAGAACCACTCGAAGCCTGGACCTGAACGAAAGTGAGATGTAGTGAAAGCTTGGTGATTCAAGGGCGTTCCCTGTCGGCACCCACCTCTGCTCCCACCCCCAGTGAGCTCCTGCTTAAAACTCCTGGGAATGCCCTATGCCTGCTGATTGGCCATCTAATGTACAAATTATCTTCAAACCCAGATATGTTTTTGTGACTGTTCACTGCTTTCCTTAAACTTGTTCATGGAACACCCCTGACAGTGGAGGGAAGAGAAGACAAGCATTCCCCAGGGAAGCCCGGGGATGTATCTTGTGGCATTGCATTGTTTCCGGCCCTCTAGCTTTCCAGGCCAGTTGCTGTGGGAATTTGTTTCCCGTGAGCTTGCTCCCCTGTGGGCTAATATGTCTCTTGCCCTCTCTGCAGCCGTGGCTCCCTCCCCACCACAGTGGCCACAAGCTCTTCTCTCCCAAGCCATGCCTCTGCACGTCCTAGCTTCTTAGATGCAGCCTCTTCTTTACCTTTAGGGGTTGAGTTTGTCCTGCCAGTCTTCAGGTCAATTTCTGGGGTATTTAGGATGATTTCATAGTTATCTAGTTGTGTTTGTGGGCTGAGACAAACCTAGGGCCGTCCTACTCTGCCATTTTCCCCTTATCCTTTTTTCTTGGTTTTAACATGAAATGATCCGTTTTTCAAATCTTTAGGTGAGATTGAAGGTCTAGGATGATGTGTCTTGTTTATCCTGTGGTTGTTACTCTAATTTAGGCTGCACAAATCTTCCAGGTCACATTAGCATTTTTAAAGGTATTCTATTTAAAGGCACAAAGGAGTGATTAAATGAGGACTTTTATATGTGTGTGAGAGTGTATACATTCTATTAATGATGCAGTTCCCATTGTCTACGTCTCCTTTAATTTCAGGTACAAAAGCTGGGGAGACAGTCCTTCCTAGGGTCACTCCTGGCAGGCTACGTGAGTGGTTATCGGCCCTATGTACCTGTGAGACCCTCTCCTGGGGTAGAAGTTTTTATCATCACCTGAAACAATGATTTTATATTTTTAGTTTGTTGTTCCTGCCACCAAGGAGCCTACAGAAAAACCTAAAGGCCAACAGGATCTCCAGGATCTTCCAGCTCTGAATTCCTTTCCATCCATATGAAGGATAGCGATGGCTGTGGGCTGCTTATTCTAAAGCAGTTTAGTTCTGTAGGACTAGCGAGACCTCACTCACTCCTCAGCCCCATGGGAGCAGCTTAGGCTCTTGGATACAGTCGGGGTTGAGAACTTTCCCCAGCCTCCTGAGCCAGGACTCAGGCAGGCCCCATAGTTAGCCTTCTGACATGCACCCACATGGAGAACATTTTTCATGAACAATTAGCAGCTGTTCTTTTTTCTGCTCAGGCACAAAGTTATCAGTGGACATCTTTCATCATTGTCGAGAGACAGCTGAGTCCGTGCTCTCAGTGGTATTCTGTAGAGATAAGAGCAGTGCTTGGCCTGGTGTAATGAGAGGAAGTTCACCTTGATCAGTTAAAAATAGAAGACACCCTATCGGCAGTAAGCCCAAGTGAACGGTACTTATAGCTGTGCAGAAAGAACAGATTGGCTATTTCACTATTTAGCTATTTTCGCTGTGAACACTTGCTGCCAGTCACCAATAAGCAGCCTATTTGCAACTGAATTGAGGAATTCTGCATCAGCCAGTGCCACCTGTCCACCCACCTGAGAGCAGGGGTGGGGGGGATGTAAACCTGCTGACAGCTGGAGCAGAATCTCGTCACCCAGATCTCCCTCAAAGCTCACTCCGGAATCACTCCTCATCACTATGGTCCACTTTCAGGATCCAAATAAGATTTGGGCTTATATCAATAGCATAAAAAAATTAGGTAGTAATAGGAACGTGNTAGGTAGTAATAGGAACGTATATAGGACTTACCCCATGCTGGGCATTTCTTTATAGTGCTTTACATTTATTAACTCATTTAGGCCTCATGGTATCCCTAATGAGGTATTATATTTTTACCATTTTACAGAGGAAGAAACCGAGGCATGTAGTTAATAAGTGGCAGAGCTGGGATTGGCGTCTGGGCAGGCTGTCTGTGCTTGTTATAGACCGAATGTTAGTGTTCCCCCAAAATTCATATATTGAAACCCCGACGCTGAATGTAATGACATTTGGAGACGGGGACTTTGAGAGGTGATTAGGTTTAGATGAGGTCCTGTGGTGGGGGTGGGGGCCCTCGTGATGGGAGCAGTGCCCTTGTAAGAGGAGACGTCAAAGAGCTTGCCTCCTCTCTCTCCCTCCCCCTCCTTGCACGTGTGCATGCATATAACACACACAAACACACACACACACACACACACGTCATGTGAGCACAGCGACAAGGCAGCCTTCTACGAGCCAGGAAGAGAGCTTTCACAAGAAACCAGCCACACTGGCACCCTGAGCCTGGATGTCCGGCCTCCAGAACTACGAGGATAAATGTCTGTGGTCTGCACCCACAGTCGTGGCCTGCTCTTACGGCAGCTCAAGCTGGCAGACAGTGCTCTTAAACACTGCGCGATCCAGCCGCCCCCAGAAGCCCTCAGAGCCCCTCCGCTTTTCAAGAAACACCTGCTGCTCAGTCTCTCTGGTCCTTCAGATGCCCTTCCTCAGCAGTGCCTCTGCCAAGCTCTTGATTCGAGACCTAGCTTTCATCCACCTCTGCGGGAGGCAGAGTGAGTGAAACACCTCCTTATCCTACCACAGGAAGAGCAGGGGTCCCACAGGCTGGACAAGGAATGATTGAAGTGAAAGCAACACTTCCCTGTTCCAGAGCCTGGGCTCTGTTGGGCAAGAGGGCAGCTTTAACCATACTTGGAGCCTGTCCCTGTGTCTCTGAACCTTCTAGATTCAGGGGCCAGCTAGTCATAATCATCATGAGGGATACTCATCTCTCTTCTAGCGGCTCATTCCTCAGATGGTGAAGAGGTGAGATGGACTGTCTTTATTCCTATCTGTCCTAAATACTGAGCTTTAAAGTTGAACCTAATATTCTAAATTACCATAGTTGTTGCAACTGTGAGGCATCTGATTTTTCTCTCAGGAAAATGGATAACTTTCTGTGACAACACAGTGACTCTTTTGGCTTTCTGCACAACCACATGAGAATTGCAATCTAGAAATAGTGATTGTTGGGGGCGCCTGGGTGGAGCAGTCGTTAAGCGTCTGCCTTCGGCTCAGGCATGATCCCCGCGTTCTGGGATGGAGCCCCACATCAGGCTCCTCCGCTAGGAGCCTGCTTCTTCCTCTCCCACTCTCCCTGCTGTGTTCCCTCTCTTGCTGGCTGTCTCTATCTCTGTCGAATAAATAAACAAAATCTTTTTTTAAAAAAAAAGAAAGAAATAGTGATTGTTGAAATTATCTATAAACACGTGAAATTAACACTATGCCACAGACCCTCAGACCCACAGCATAATTTCTGGAAGCCAGCAGGCCCACCTCTACAGGAGGAGAGTCACGGCTGGTACCATGGTGTCCCTGAAGCCCTCCCCATCCCCCTTGCAAGACAACTGCCCCAAGACACAGAAGACAGAGGCTACAAGTATCTTCAGTGAATGTCGCTTCTTTGGTTCTTGAGGGTAGAAGAGAGTACAGACTGCATATGTTTAAAATTATACACAACCAGTGTTAAACCTGACCTCTTCTCACCTTGGACATGAGTGCACATTTGAAGCAGCAATAGCCGATTTCCTTGCCTTAATTTCGTGTTCCAGGCCCCGTGCAGAGTGGTAAAAATTGTCTTCTCATCCAAAAAAAACCATCTCAGGAAATCAGTGGTCTCTAAAACGGGGTGCTAAAGGACGAAATGGGAAATCATAATGACCACTACCTGGAAAAGGTTACATTGATAATCCAAGGGATGTCAAGCCTCACCTTCCTCTCTTTGCCAAGCAGCCTCTTTGGGAAAATTGCGAGATGTTATCTCCTCACTGGGTGGGGAATAAGTAAGAGTTTAAATGTTGCCACAAGTTTTTAAAAAATCACCCCATTCTACATGCCCTGAAATAACGTGCCCTCCTTTGGGTGGGGTGGGGTGGGGTGCGGTGAGGGGAGTCTGTGTTGGCTTCAGAATTTTCTTTCTGGAGCTTTTAACTGTGTCACAGCTGCCCTGCCAGTCAGTAGGGAAAGGCCCCCAGTCCTGTGGCTTCTGTCATAAGTAGTTTGTGATGATGATAATGTTTGTCAGAGTAGACCCCACAGGCACAACGTCACTACCACAATGAGCCACTTAAATAGAAATTACTGACAATACCAAATGTGGTGAGCACTTGGAACAATAGGAATGCTCATCCATTCACTTCACTCATACGACTGCCTTGGTGGACACTGGGGCCAGTTCTTTAAGGCTGATTGCATACAAGCACGCCTTGCCTTTGCTTCACAGGTATTACATCTTTTACAAACTGAAGGTCTGTGGCAACCCCGCCTAGAGCACGTCTGTGGGTACCATTGTCCAACAGCATTTGCTTACTTTGCTCCTGTGTCACATTTTCGTACTTCTCACAGTATTTCACACTTTTTCATCAGGATTGTATTTGTCATGGGGATCTGCGATCAGTGATCTTCGATGTCATTCTTGTAATTGTTTGGGGGCGCCACAAGCCACACCCATGGAAGACCATGAACTTAATCCATGAATGTGTGTGTTCTGACTGTTCCATCAACCAGATGTTCTCTCTCCCCCTGCTTGGGTGTCTCGCTGTTCCCTGAGACACAGTATTGAAATTAGGCCAACGAATAACCCTACAATGGCCTCTAAGTGCTCACGTGAAAGGAAGATTGGCACATCTCTCCCTTTCAGCCAAAACCTAGAAGTGATTAAGCTCAGTGAGGAAGGCATGCCAGAAGCTGAGCCCAGCCAAAACGTAGCCCTTTGCCCCAAACAGCCAAGCTGTGAATGCATAGGAAGGGAGTTAAGAGTGCAACTCCAGCGAACACACAAATGATAAAGTGAAACAGCCTTATTGCAGATATGGAGTAGTTTGGAGTGGTCTGGGCAGAAGATGAAACCAGCCACAACCAGCCTCTCAAGTCAGAGGCTAACCCAGAGCAAGGCCCCAACTCTCTGTCATTCTGTGACCACTGCGAGAGGTGAGGAAGCGGCGGAAGGAAAGTCTGAGGCTGGCAGAGGTTGGTCCACGAGGTGTAAGGAGAGAAGTCAGCTCCGTAACATGAGGTTCAGGGTGAGGCAGCAAGCGCTGGTGGAGAAGCTGCAGCAAGTTCCCCAGAAGGTCCAGCTACCAGAGTAACGACGGGCTACACGCAACAACAGGTTTTCAGTGTAGACGAGACAGCCTTCTACTGGAAGAAGATGCCACCGAGGGCACTCACAGCTGGAGAGGAGAAGTCAGTGCCTGGCTTCCAAGCTTCAAAGGACAAGCTGACTCTTGTTAGGAGCTAATGCAGCTGGTGACTTCAGTCGAAGCCAGTGCTCACTGACCATTCTGAAAATCCTAGGGCCCTTCAGAAGGAAGCTCAATCCAATGTGCCCATGCTTTATCAATGGAACAAGAAAGACTGTCCGACAAAATTTCTGTTTATAGCGCATCCGTTTACAACGTGGTTTACTGAATATTTTAAGCCCACAGTTGAGACCTAGTGCTCAGGAAAAAAGATTCCTATCAAAATATTACTGCTCACTGACAATGCACCTGGTCACCCGAGAGCTCCAATGGAGATGTACAATGAGATGAATGTTGTTTTCATGCCTGCTGACACAATATTGATAGGGCAACTCACAGATCAGGGAATAATTTCAACTCTTAAGCCTTATTATGAAAGAAACACATTTTGAAAGGCTCTTGCTGCCATGGAGAGTGATTCCTCTGATGGATCTGGGCAAAGTCAATTGAAAACCTTCTGGAAAGGATTCACCATTCTAGATGCCATTAAGAATATTCATGATTCATGGGAAGAGGTCAAAATATCCACATTCACAGGAGTTTGGGAGAGATTGGTTTCCACCCTCACAGAGGACTTGGAGGGGCTCAGGGTGTCAGTGGAGGCGGTCACTGCAGCGGTGGTGGAAACAGCGAGAGAGCTGGAGTTGGAAGTGGGGCGAGACGATGGGACCTCAGTGCAGCGATCTCATGATCAGACTTGAACTGATGTGCAGCTGCCTCTCGTGGGTGAGCAAAGAAAGTGGTTGCTTGAGATGGAATGTGCTCCTGGTGGAGAAGCCATGAAGATTGTTGCAACGACCACAAAGGATTTATTTTTTTTTGTAACTATAGTTAATATTTGATGTGTTTTAAAGATCTTTTTTCTATGCTTATTTTTTAATGTATTTGATAACATACTTTATATACAATTATATGACTTGCATACCTTCTACGTCCTTTTCATCATAAGCTTTTGCCATGTCATAAAATTGGGGGAGTAAACTTCTAAGAGTTGTAAGGGTTGCATAACTCTTTCTTCAAATGCCCAACAAAAGGGAATGTAGATTGGTTCTTGATCCTGACTCTTATAAATAATAATACTGTGAATGCCCTTGTGCCTAAATCTTTGCATTTTTAGATTTTTTTTATTATATTATGTTAGTCACCATACAGTACACCCCCAGATTCCAATGTAAAGTTTGATGCTTCATTAGTTGCGTATAACACCCAGTGCACCATGCAATACGTGCCCTCCTTACTACCCATCACCAGTCTATCCCCTTCCCCCACCCCCTCCCCTCTGAAGTCTTCAGTTTGTTTCTCATAGTCCATAGTCTCTCATGTTTCATTCCCNGATTCCGATGTAAAGTTTGATGCTTCATTAGTTGCGTATAACACCCAGTGCACCATGCAATACGTGCCCTCCTTACTACCCATCACCAGTCTATCCCATTCCCCCACCCCCTCCCCTCTGAAGTCTTCAGTTTGTTTCTCATAGTCCATAGTCTCTCATGTTTCATTCCCCCTTCTGATTACCCCCCTTTTCTTTATCCCTTTCTTCCCCTACCGATCATCCTAGTTCTTATGTTCCATAGATGAGAGAAATCATATGATAATTGTCTTTCTCTGCTTGACTTATTTCACTTAGCATTATCTCCTCCAGTGCCGTCCATGTTGCAGCAAATGTTGAGAATTCGTTCTTTCTGATAGCTGAGTAATATTCCATTGTATATATGGACCACAGCTTCTTAATCCAGTCATCTGTTGAAGGGCATCTCGGCTCCTTCCATGATTTGGCTATTGTGGACAATGCAGCTATGAACATTGGGGTGCATATGGCCCTTCTCTTTACTACGTCTGTATCTTTGGGGTAAACACCCAGTAGTGCAATGGCTGGGTCATAGGGTAGTTCAATTTTTAACTTTTTAAGGGACCTCCACACTGTTTTCCAGAGTGGCTGTACCAACTTGCATTCCCACCAACAATGTAGGAGGGATCCCCTTTCTCCACATCCTCTCCAACAATTGTTGTTTCTTGCCTTGTCTATCTTTGCCATTCTAACTGGCGTAAGGACCACAAAGGATTTAGACTCTTCCATCAACTTAGCTGATAAAGCAGCAGCAGGGTTTGAGAGGACGGACTCCAGTTTTTAAAGAAGTTCTACTGTGGGTAAAATGCTACCAAACAGCATCCCACACTACAGAGAAAGTGTTCAGGAAAGCAAGAGTCGCTCAGTGCAGCAAATTTCACTGCTGTCTTCTGTGAAACTCCTCCAGCTGCCCCAGCCTTCAGCAGCCACCACCCTGATCAGTCATCAGCCATTGACATGGAGGCAGGACCCTCCACCAGCAAAAAGATGTTGGCTTGCTGAAAGCTCAGATCAGTTATCATTTCTTAGCAGTAACAAATTTTTAAATTAAGGTATGTGCATTGTTTTTTAAGACATATTGCTATTGCACACTTAACAGACTACAATATAGTGTACACATAACTTTTTTTTTTAAAGATTTCATTTATTTATTTGACAGAGAGAGAGACAGCCAGCGAGAGAGGGAACACAAGCAGGGGAAGTGGGAGAGGAAAAAGCAGGCTCCCAGCAGAGCAGGGAGCCAGATGCGGAGCTCAATCCCAGGGACCTGGGATCACGCCCTGAACCGAAGGCAGACGCTTAACGACTGAGCCACCCAGGCGCCCCTACACATAACTTTTATATACACTGGGAAACCAAAAAATTCTTTTGACTTGCTTTATTGCGATATTCGCTTTATGGCGGTGGTCTGGAACCAAACCCATAATATCTCTGAGGTCTGCCTGCACTTCCCATGTGACACAGCAACCCCACACCCAGGTGTGTACCCCACAAAAGCAGAAACATATGTACACAAAAAATGACTTGTACCAGCATGTGGAGAGCAGCCTTAGTCTTAATAATAGCCCCAAACTAGAAAGAACCCAAATGTCCATTCATAGGAGACTGGCTAAACAAATTGTGATGTATTTACATCACAATACTATTCAAAAAAATTTTTTAGAGTGAGTTATAGATACATGCAAGAACACGGATGAATCTCAAAGGCATCATGTTGGGTGAAAGAAGCCAGATTTGAAAATATGAATACTTTCCCATTTAGATGAGGGCAGAGATCGCATATTCCGTCGTCACACAGATGTAGACAATTGTCACAGCTCTTTGAACTAAATCCTTAAGATTTGTGCACTTGCATGTATTTAAGTTATAACCCCCCTGAAAGCATTCCTTTATCCTCCTTGAGGGCGAATATACTTTTTTAAGAGCATAGGGGGATGTTTTTGAAAAACCCATATCACGTGACTATGTTAATCATCCACACTAACTTTTCAGGGTTTCAAAATAGTAGTGTCCATTGATAAGACAATCTTATGCTTTGGTGAAAAAAGAAAAGAAATTAATGAAGCCCACTGTCAAAAAGAGAGTGTTTGTTACACGTTTTGTTTCGAATGACCCTACATTCATAGGAATGATATTTTTAAGTGGTTGCTTATCGTGTCCCTCCATCAGGGGCAGGTCAGAGGGAGGCTGAGGCAGCAGATTTCAGGGCTGGAGGTTATGGCAGGTGGACCCGAAAATGCCACTGGACTGGCATTTAAATATCAGGATTAGGCATGTGGGGTAGTTTCTGAGTTAGCACACGTATGGAGGTGCTTCTGGGATCACTTGGTGGTTTTTCTAAAAATGCATTTGCGTTTAGAGAGTGCTTGGCAGGGTAATCTTCAGAGGATGTTCCATGGAAAACAACTGAGAGATGTCTTCAAGGTTCTGAGCTTAAAATTGGCTGCTTGTACAGGGGACGAGTGGGCACGCATGATTACAGGAAAGGAACTCTATTTCAGCCTGAATTCGCATCCTCCCTCCTGTGGCAAGTGAATGCGGTCCCACTCAGTCCTTTACGGGGCCACGGGAATTTCTTTCCCGCTGCACCACAGACTCCACACCTGCCCCGAGAATTCCCCGTGGAGGATGGATTTGTGCAGCGCACCTGCCTCTCAGTCCCGGCTTGGGAGGGGTGCACAGCTCCCAAACACGTGCACCCTTGCACCGTCATCCAGAGCAAATAGTGTTCAAACGTACACTGCCGCCCTTCTAAAGAGGGCTCCTGTAAGGAGAAGAGTGGAGTGAACTTGCCTTGTGCCCATTCATGGAAAACAAGGTTTTCAAAAAGCCAGAGCTCAGAAACAAAACTAGGGCTACCTTGGCCTTTGAATGGAAAAAAAAAAAAATAGGCAAGGTGAGGGGTAAGCAAGAGTCAAGTACAACTCTTCCTACCAGGCCGATGGGCCTTAAGGTTTGGGTAAATTTTGTTGTCGTTGTGGCCCGGTGGGAGTGAAGGGATTGGGGTGGCTTTTCTTTGTGGTTTTTGTGACATTGCAAGCTGTCCAGATTTTCTTCTACTCCCGTTTTGAATTTGGTGCCCTGGGTTTCTGGTGTTAAATCGAAGTCAGACTCATGCCCGGAGCGTGGTGCTGAGTCTGCACTTGGAGATGTTCTCTCCCACCCCAGGACAGGCGGGTGGGGGGAGAAGGAAGCTCCCCTCTCCTCATGCTGGGGAGAGGGAGTAGGGTTTGGGGCCAAGCAACATGTGTTTGAATCTGGCAACAGGTCCCGGGGGGAAGTTGCAGACTTAAATTTTCTTCTGTGAAATGGGAACTGTGAGGGATTAAGTGGGAAGGCTTAGTAATGCACAGGGAAATCCTAGTTCCTTCTTCTTTTTTTTTAATTTTTTATAATGTTATGTTATTCACCATACAGTACATTAATAGTTTTTGATGCAGTGTCCCATGATTCATTGCTTGCGTATCCTAGTTCCTTCTCCTGGCAGCCGAGCCCTCCCCTTCTAGCTGTCAGCATTGTTTCCCCTGCGCCCTATGCTGGGAGCTCAAACTGCCCTTAACTGCCTCTGGTTACTTCCGCTTCCTTTTTAAAACTTCTCGGGCGCCTGGGTGCTCAGTCAGTTAAGCATCTAGCCTTGGCTCAGGTCATGATCCCAGAGTCCTAGGATCAAGTCCCGCATCAGGCTCCCTGCTCAGCGGGGAGCCTGCTTCTGCCTCTGCCCATTACTGCTTGTGCGCTCTCTCTCCTCTCCCAAAAATAAATAAATAAAATCTTAAAAAAGAAAAAAACAACAACTTCTCTTCTATCACCATGTTCTTGGGTGGCTGGACCTGGGCGCACGTGTGTGTGTGAGAGAGAGATGAATAGCACACTGCAGCAAATGAATGCATTAATCCCTGATCACTCCCATGGTGGGTGTCCCTGGTTAATACTCCTGTTCTAACTTGATGGCTGTGCTGGGCAGCTTATTACAATCAGACAAGCCTCCAGTCCTGCCAGGGCCCTCACCTGTTCGTGCCCTAATGTGTCAACTCATTTCACCCACCTGAGCCTCAGTTTACCTGCAATGGGTTCCTATGCATTTGGCGCCTGAGTGGTTCCGGTCAGTGCTAGTAAAGATGTGTTAACTGAGAGGTGCATTCTTCCCAGTAGACAGCACGTCAAAAGGATGCTTTTAAAACCTCACTTAATAGTATTTAGGAAGGGTGAGGACAGAGGGTAATTTAAGTCACTCAGCCCAGCTCAGTAAACATTTTTTTATTTTTGCTATGCTAAGAGAACAAGAAAAATGTAATTAAATGTAAATAACTAAAGCTGTGGCCTTAGATAAGCTTTCAGGACTTGGGACCCAGGTCATTCTGTAAAAATGTGTAGAAACCTTTCTGGAGACACACCTCTAGGTTACATACATGAAATCTTCCCAGCTCCAAGTTTTAAAAACCAATGACAAAACAATAGGTGCAAATCTCTATCTAACTTTTGTTCATTTGAGAGGTGGCTTCATATTTCCAACAGGCAGTTCAAAGTTCATTGTCCTGACTTCCCTCAGCAGCTAAAATTCTTCGTTCCATAATCTGTTTTACATAGTACCTTGTTGTTGTAAAGTGTTATTTTTAAATGAGCCCACTCTTTGATAAATATACCTGGCAGAGGATCCAGGACGTAGCCCCATCAGCATAGCTCGAAGGAGTCCACTCTCTGGGGGCCGTGCACCACCCTGGGCAGGCAGACCCGAGAGCAAAACCCAAGGTGCCAGCTCCGCGCTGCGACCCGACTGGCCACACGGCCCGCCCCAGAGGCTGGAGGGTTGTTGGTGGAAGGCTGGACTCGCAGAGGGAGCTCCTTCCTGTGGTGCGCTTGGGGGACGGAGGGTGGGCTTGAGTTGCATGTTTCTTTCATGTGAGGAAGACATGCTTTCTGTAGGGAAAAAAGAGGCAATCGAGAGAGCCAAAGAGATAGGCAAACAATAATCAGCTATCATACCCCTCCTGCCGTGCCGGTCCATGCATTATGCCCAAGCACGTAAGCACGCACGGTGCCACAGGGTGGTAGTCTCAAGTCCAGCAAGGCCGGGACCCCTCGTTGTGTTTGAAGTCCCAGGATGTGTCTGTGAAAGGTGTGGAAATCCAATAGTGGGATTTACAAAAATTAGAGTCTATAATGATATATGTAGCTATATGTATAATGCTTAACGCTTAAAGACACGAGAACTTGTGGCAGACTGCATCAGGACATGGCATCTCAGGTGTAATTTCGAGATTTGGCCTAATTACGCCGTTTCTCCCTCCTGCCCCGCCCATTGCCATGGTAGGTCTGTTGTAAGAGGTGTCAGGACCTAGAGCTTTCCTTAGCAGTATAACACGACATTTCACTATGTCAACGAATACAATTCTCG
Source organism: Ailuropoda melanoleuca (assembly GCF_002007445.2). Lineage (NCBI taxonomy): Eukaryota > Metazoa > Chordata > Mammalia > Carnivora > Ursidae > Ailuropoda > Ailuropoda melanoleuca. Next base: position 66,907,778 of record NC_048224.1, read on the forward strand.
ATCACTTTCCTTGCTACACAGAGGCCCATTGGGTGTAGGTACCCCCATAGAGTCAAGTCCTGTTCTTGGACACTCCTTTCTTCCTTTCTTTGGTAGCAGCACTACGTGGATATTCTTGTACTTGCTACTTCTCATGTTTTCTTATTTCCTTAGGATGAACTTGGAGAGATAAAATTGATGGGGCACCAGGTACTCATAGTTTTGAGGTTTAAAACTGCTCTTTCAGAAAGCTGGCACTCTTGTTTAGAAAAGGAAAGGAAGTCCTTCGGCTCCACCCCAGACCTCACTTCTCAGATTTCATTGTCATCAAGTTCCGAGTACCAAGTGCCAGAGTTCAGAGGCAAAACAGGTGGGGTCAGGCGTGGGCTTTGCCAGGGCTGCCAGGGATTCGGGGTGCAGACGGAGGAGCCGGGAGGACAGGCACAGAAACAGAAGCCCTGCTCAGGTGCAGTCAGATGGAGCAGCAAGGGCCTCATGGGTGTGGCCGGCCCCCCAGAACAGAAGGTAGAAACCAGAGACTGAGTTAAAGCTTGCCTGCCACACCGGGGTCAGGGTGAACCCCACCCTCTCGCACTGGAAGAGAGCTCTCCTGAGCCCCCCTTGATTCTCAGCCCTACCAAGTCCCTGCAAGTGTCCCCCACCTTACATGTGATCAGCCCCACTGCCCACCCGCCCTTGGAAAGCCTCGTGCCACTTTGTGATGAGTTGTGGTAAAGCCTATCTATTCCAGTGGAACCACATGGTGAGGCCTCCAGAGAAGCCAACCAATCAGTGTAAAGGGTTCTGTCACTTTGGTCTCCTTTCTAAGTAGCCCACCCTTCCAGGCCAGCTTGCCAGTGGCCAGCCAGCTCCATGCTCCTGGCCATGCTCACTGGAAACCTAACTCCAACAACTCTGGGCTCTCCAGTCCCCGCTTTTATTCAGAGCAAACTTGTCCCTCCCTCTGCTTTTGCCCTAAGTTCTCTTTTTGACTCCGCACCCGACATTTAACCTGGCCCCGCAACTCTATTCCTTGAAACCCTCTGCCCAAAACTGTGACCCAGCATGCCAGGAACAAGTAAATCTCATCAAAGACTGCACTCCTCACTGCCAGTCCCTGTCATCCAGGCTTCCCCTTGGAATTGCTCTCCCTCTGCCCCTCTTCAGCTCTGGAAATCCTGTTTATCTTTCTGCACACATCTCACATTCTATCTTCTTTAAGAAGTCTTACCAGCCTTCTAGCCTCTGAAACCCCATAGAATGTGATCATGATACATATTAAATTCCACCCTGTCTAGTGTACAGATGGTCCCTGACTTCAGATGGACTTTCAACTGAACTGTTTTTCAACTTTATGATGGCGTGAGAGTGACACACATTTGGTAGAAACCAAACTTGGAATTTTGGGTTTGTATCTCTTCCCAGGCTAGCACTATATGGCGTGGTCCTCTTTCATGATGCTGGGCGCTGGCCACTCCCAGCCAGACACATCACCATGAGAGTAAATAACCAACACACTGACAACCATGCGTGTGTCACTTTTCGTACAGTATTCGATACGTTACATGAGCTACTGGACACTTTGTTGTATTTTCAATGTTGTTTTTTGTTTCTTTTTTGATTGAAGTGTGGGTGACCCACCTTCCCACCTTATGTTATTTGCAGATGTGTGACATGGTGATTTGACAAGTCTATTCATAGTGTAGCTACCATGTGTCACTGTACAACACTGTTACTATGGCATTGAGTACATTCCCTATGCTGTACATTTCATCCCCATGACTTAGTCATTCCATCACTGAAAGCCTGTATCTCCCACTCCCTTTCACCCATTTTGCCAATCGCCCCCCCTTCCCCTCTGGCAACCACCAATTTGTTCTCTGTACTTATGGGTCTTTTTTTATTTTTTTTGTTTGTTTCTTTTTTTAGATTCCAAATGTTAGATTTCACTTATGGTATTTGTTTTTCTCTGTCTGGCTTATTTCACATAGCACACCTTCTAGGTCCAACCATGTTGTCAGAAACGGCAAGATCTAGTTCTTTTTTTATGACTGAGTAATATTTCATTGGGTGTGAGTGATTGTGTGTGTGTACATACACGCGATACCTTCTTTCTCCATTCATCTATGGATGGACACTTAGGTTGTTTCCATTTCTTGACTATTATAATAATGCTGCAATAAACATAGGGTGCATATACCTTTCAAATTAGTGTTTTCTTTTCTTTGGGTAAATATCCAGTAGTGAAACTACTGGATTACATGGTTATTTCTATTTTTAATTTTTTGAGAAACTTCCATGCAGTCTTCCACATCAGTACTGTGGAACTCTCTTTTATAATAGATGGTTTTGCCCAAGTTTCTATGATGTTCAGTCGGCTAGGTGTATTAAATGCATTTTTGACTTAGGATATTTTCAACTTATGTTGGGTTTATTAGGATGTGACCCCCATCATAAGTCAAGGAAAATCTGTAGATTATACTGCACAATGGTGTGTGTGTGTGTGTGTGTGTGTGTGTGTGTACTTACAATTTTAGTTTCCTTGAGGGCAAAGACTATAACTATCCCTTCTCCTCTGCTGGGTGTTGAGAATCTCCCTGCCTTGCACCAGGTACTGGTTCCGTGAATGAAGGAGCAGTGAAGGAATAGGAACTCATGGATGGTGGGCGCGGGGGGTGGGGTGGATGTGAGGAGCCTAGCAGAGAAAAATTCATTTGATAGGAGTCTGGCTCCAGCTTTCTCTAAAGTAGGGTTTTAGGGTCAATTTTCTGACCAGAAGGGGGCTTAAAAGCACTTTATAGACAGAAGGAGACAACAACACTTGTTAAATAAAAGGAGGCAAGAGCTAATGGAGATCAGCAGAAAGTCACTCACCACGTCAGGTCCTCTTGATCCTTCCCAGGTGTATGTTTTCACTGTGATTGAATTTAATGCTGTCGTTTTTGTGTCATGGAATGTTTCACATTGATTAAATTATATCTGCTTTTGAAAGAACAAGTATTAACAAACGTGTCACTTCTATTTCTCGCAGGCAACAATGGTCCTGAGCTCCGCACACTTCTGGTTGGGATTATTTCTGGTGCCTACAGCATGTTTGATGGAAGACGTAGCATGGAGAGCGTAAGTGAAAAGTCACGTAGTCCCCCTAAGTCTTGCTCATCTGTCCTTGCAGTCACCTGTCATGAACCCTGGCCACAGGGTATTTCATGCTGTGGGACTTCTGAAGGAACAGGTCTCCTGCTACTGCCACCAGCAGATGTAAAGTGTGTCGGGGGTTTTGGTTGCTTGTGGTTTTCTTTTTTTCTTTTCACCTGTGCTTCATCTTGATAGGAGAATATAGAAAAAAAGGAGTCCCGAGACAGGCTGTGTGAAGGTCAACAGGTATGGTGCGTGTACATGATTTTAAAGGAGGGTTTCTAAGTACAGAGTCATTCCATCGGGTTTAGGAAGCATAACTCAAAATTCGTTTCTCCTTTTATCTAAAAATCAATGGCTAAGTGGTCACAAATATACCCTGGCTTTAAATCCCAGACTTAAACAAAAATTGTGTAGATGTAAGTCATTTCAAATTAGGAAATAACTTGGAATGAAGTATTCTTCATTTTTCCAATAATTCACAGTAGGAATCATTCAAACATAATTTATTTAGTGTGTCAGTGTGCAGATCTATGAGAAGATTAATCACAAAGATGAAATATAATGTAGGTTAAGTGGGAAATAATTCATGCTCAATTTTTGCTTATATGTTTCAAAATATATTGTTTCCGAAATATCTTGTGCACAAGGTAAGCTAAGCAACTCAGTTCCAAAATAATGTTAATTTTAATTTCATCCCTGAGAAGGAGATGGAAGACTCCAAAAGAGATAATATTGAGTTTTGTTTGGGGTAGGCTGATTCCTCCTACAAATAGTTGCCAACTTCCCTAAAAACTGAGACTCCTGGATTGGTTTTACTTTGGGCAAAGCATAATTATTTTGGGGCCCTGAGGTAGAGAATTGAGACTTTAATCCAAACCTTCCAGGAAAAGACATCAGATTTCATTTTTATCTCCCCCTTCCTCCCACACTCAATGAGAATTGTTCTTGCCTGACAGTTAAGGATGTCTTTTGAAAAAGTCTTCATTTTGGCATTATCTTGACAACCAGTGATGCCTAATGTAGAGAGAGACAGGAAGAGAGAGAATTGTATAGCACATATTTTGGGTGGTGTTTTTTTTTCCCCCTCTTCACTAAGTTTTGCAACTATTAGTAAAAATTAAATGCTAATTTACTAAATGGCTTGATTAACCACTACTTCCCTTTTATCTGCTAAAACTGTATTCTATAAATAGCTGAATTGGAATCCTTGGAAATGAAATTATTATAACCAGGGAAGATGTTTTCTGAATCTAATAAATGCGCTGAAGCAAAATGCTAGTTCTATTATTTGTTCTTATAGCACAGATAGCCCAGTTGTGGCATGCTCTCTTACCTTGCTGAATTTCTTCAATTTTACATGACAGGTTAGTTTTAGGTAAATACAACATGATACTGGCAACATCAGATCACTTTACAATTTATAGTGATTGAGAATAGGAATGTGATTATAAATTAATCTCAGCCTATTTTAATTCAACTATCTTGATTAACGTCACGAAAAAAAAAAAATGTTTACCGAGTCTGTGTATTTGCCGAGTGAGACTTTAGCAGAAGTATCCTTCTACCATTTCAAACAATGGTTGCAGATTACGATGTCTCTACCTCCTCGTCAGTCTTCTGGATCTTTTCCAGTCCATTCCAAGTAAAAGTTACCAGTCACCAATGAGGCAAATTATTCCTTCAAACAGGACTTGTTTTTGGTTTTCCCTGGCACTGTAAAAGTAGCACCACTTACATTTTAGCAAGGATAAATCAAAGGACACTGCCTCCACCTCCACCATATGGAAAGAGTAAAAGCCACTTGTTTCCGAGAAGCTTGCCAGCCAGGTAGGAGAAAGGACCATGCACTACGAAGGAGGTGCTGGTCGGGGGCCAGCAGAGGCAGACCCCAGGCACTGTCTCCTGCTGCCTGCTGCCTCCCGCCCGGGACAGGCCCAGAAAACAGCCCTTCCCAGAAGCAGACGGCACCTCAGCTTTGGGCTGAGCTGGAAAGGCTCCTGCTGAATTCCAGAGGCACTTGCCGAAATGTACTTTTGTCTTGTTTAATTTGGGGAAGCCTGGGAGGATGGTATATATTGGCTCTCCCAGGCAGTATTTGCCCAGAGTTCATGCTCAATTTGTAATACACATTTAATGTCCCAACTACAGTCACCTCTCTCCTCAAAGACAAACATCTGGGAAGCTTATTTGGGAATTTTCCCTGAGATCGTGGGGCCCAGGTTTTATCTTATCTTATACTCCCAACCTGGAATAGATGTTTCTGGGTCCAGTAAATTCAGAGGCTTCTCCAGGAAGTGGAAGCCAACTATGAGCTGCTCACCTGTGGTGAGGCCACCGTGCGGGACCGTGATTTCCCTTTCTGAGCTTCTGCCTCCCGGAATGTGTTCTGTTTTCCCTCCCTACACACCGAACAAAAACATGAACCCTGATTGCCCACAGCCACCCTTCATTTGGTTCCAATTGTCAACTCTTTATTGAAACATGGCGTGCTAGTATGGCTGTCCTTGGACTTCCCAGGAGACTTTTGAATGAAGTGGACCGGAAGCCTAGGGCCCGCGAAGAGACTGTGCCGTGACAGCGATGTGCGGCCTTGTCTGCAGTGCGGTCACAGTCTCTCGTCCGGCTTTGGACCAATCTTGCAGACCTTTTGTTTTGCTTTGCATTTTCGTGGTTAACTCTATTTTGGAAGAGCTTTTAAATGCCAGCAGAATGCAGGCCCACCTTTTCATGGGTCTTTCTAGCAGCGCTTAGCAAAGTGAGCTGCTCTCTCTTTCTGCATTTCCCCCCTTACTTTGCCCAGTCCCTCTCTCCCATTTTAGGACCTAGACTGTTCAGAGTCAGAAAAAGAAAAAAAGAAACTCAGCATGAGGTAATTTAGTCATTTTTTCCACCAAGTCTGTGAGCTTTCTGCTTGAAGATCCATGACTAGGCTGTCTTAAGTCAGATTTGGACGCCATAAGGTACCTACTCTGTTATCCTGTTAATCATAATTTTCACGAGGGACCGAACTAACACATCTTTTACTAAAATAATTGATTGATTATATGTGCTACCTGGCTAATGAGTATTTTTATTGGGAGCATGAAGTTTAAATTGCCCAGAACTACTTTAATATCCTTTAGCTTACACACTTCCAAAATGTTTACCCATGACAGCATTCTTAGGTGAGCTGCCATGTACTTATTCTCATTTAGGAGAAATCCGTAAGTTGCTTTATAAAAATAACATAAAGCTCAAGGCCACCGAACACAGGAACCAGCCTCCTTTTATCTAACTGTATCTCTTATACTTTACCAGTCAGCACACAATACGTTCAGCAATTCCAGAATGACTTCATTTCCTTATTATAATCCCAGATAGACACTTAAATGGAAATAAAAGGTAAAAGGAAATTTCTGTATACAAATGAGTCTCGATTTAAAAAAAAAAAACTTTCTACCTAAACGACGTTCATATGAAGCACATTGTATTTACATTTTCATCCACATTTAGAGTTGAACATTTCCTCTGACTTACTAGTTTATCATGCAAAAAAAAGAGCCGAGGAAAACAGTTTCCAGGAAAAAAAAAAGATGAAAATTTCAAGATCCTAAGCCAATTTGTTTATTTTAAAAGTCCCTCATAACCTGGAGTTACGCACAGCTATACCTGGGCTCACAGATGACTCTCACGCTGACCGTGGCTAAGCACCCCCACGTTGCCCCTTCTGCGGTCATCTGGTCTCTTGATGTGGGGTTAGATGGAGCAGCCCCGGAGCACTGGGGATAAGCCGCTCATGGGTAATGGGGCTCACGCTGTCGCAGCTGTGACTGAGAGCAAGCCAAACCCCAGCTCCTGGTGAGACCTAAATTGCATGCCGGTGGCTAAGGCTTCAAAACTGGCTTTTCACAGGTGGACTTTGTTGGGTGGGGGTGGGGGGCGGTATCATTTATCTACTTAAGGCTTTATTAGGTAAAGGCTGTTGAGAAAGCAGTGTCGCATTGCTAACATTGCTTCTACCCCAGTGCCACACGCAGAAAGGCTCACCGAATCATCCCCAGTGTTGCCCCCCCAGCGTTCTGAAATAGTGGTCACGGGAGCTAGTCTAGTGGAAATACTAAAAAATTGCTGAGTAACCCTTGGACACAGATGAGTTTGGTCCACTGAGAACACACACACTGCCTGGTGGCATCGGCATCCTCAGATCATTTCCTTCTGAGGTGATTTTATGAAGGAGCCCAAAACTGCAGCTTCGATGCAGTGGGCCAGATTCTGTCTCCCTTGGCCTAAGGTGTAGATTGCCAGTGCCCTGCGCCCACTGGCCCAGCCTTCCTGTTCCTGGCCTACTTCTTGACGATGCCCTTGTCACCCAGCCCACAAGAGAACTCCCAGGGCTGTTCAAGAGGTTGGAGAGCCCTGCCTGCTCTGTGCGGGGAGGAAGAGAAGGGAAGGAGGGGAGGACAGAGGTGGAGGGAGGAGGGTCTGAAACAGAGCACATACTCATCCTCGGGAGGGGCACACGTGTTCTCCTGGGGCCGGGGTGAATCCTGCTGGACTGCGGTGTGCCACTCGGTTGTCTTGTTACCATTCTAGCGCCGTGAGCCCAACATGAAAGTGAAAGGTGGGGGCCCAGCAAATTGGATAATACAGAACAGTGTAAATTTTAACCTTCTATTTGTCTCCAGCAAAACGTTAAATGTTTTCTCATTTCTTGTTTAAATTAAAATTCCACAGCCTCTGCTTTGAACTGTGGTATGTTATCACTACTGAGTCCCCGGACTCGGCTTGATGTAATTAAGGTATTATGTGTTAAGACCTGTGCGGCCAAGTTCTCGTGTTTACTTTGGGGGAAGGAGTAGCAGGCACATACACTGTGTCTTAGCACTGATACTCCATTACAGATTAACTTGGAGTGTTAGGGGATGACTGAGCAAGATCTTAACAGACTTTCTTCCCTTGAAGGTGGAGGGTGGGCGTGATTCCCCTCAAACAGCTCACGTCTCCCGGATGTTCCCGCTACGCCGTGCTCACTACGCCTTGCAGAGATGCTCCGTGTTTGTTCGTATTCTGTCTTGAGCCCTGGCCCGTAGCAGGATCTCCACATCTGTTTACACTGAAACCAATGAAAAGCTTTTCATCATAAGGAACACTGCCCTGTTTTGCTAAGTGTGGAGCCTTCTTCCTTCTTGAGTTTTTCTTTTCCTGCTTCATACCCTTGTCTAGCTAACTGCCTTTCTTCAACTGTATCCTTTCCAACAAGTAGCTTTGTGTGTAGTCTCAATTTTAGGAAGGCCCTAGATCAGCCGCTTATTTGAACATTGTAAGGTATTCTTCGTTTAACCAGAAAAAGGGTGCGGGCAGCTCTTCCTACAGTTCAAGGGGAGGGACAGGACCAGGCTGAGGGTTCAGCTGCGGTGGAGAGCTGGCCTGTTTTTGTTATTGCATCAGTTGTTTTACTCCACGGGGGCCCACGAATATGGGCCCTAAGGGTAAGTCTCTGCAAGAAAAGCTGTGCCTGGATATTTGTGTTGACCCTAAATTTCAGGTACAGGGTTTGGCTTGAAGAAAATGATCTCCAGCGTTATCAGTCCCATTCCTGCTGTGACAGTGGCTCTTTCCACGCTAAAAAAGGAACACACTGCTCACCCAGGGCTCTGGGATCACAGTAGGGGCCAGGGCCGAGGGACTGGCATACATCTACTAGTCAAGGATTTAAAGCACCTTCTGGGTTCTCAGGCCCTGAAAAACTTTAGAGGGAGACCCATGAATATCCGTGAACCCCAGTCTGTGGTCTAAATGGCAGGGGTCGGCAATAAGCAATGTACTCTGAGGTATGTGGGGCAACTTCGAAGGTTCGTGGTCCAAGTGTGTTCTGCAAGACTTGGGATGTTTCCTAGGTTATGGCGGTGGAACCCTGGCCATACACAGGGACTGTGAGTGTGCCGGGATGTCCGAAGCTGCAGCCTCAGCCTCGAAGGGCATCCAGATATGGTCCCAAAGGGAGCAGCCAGTCTTTACATCTGTGTAAGGTTCACGTGTCATGTGCTTTTTGTCTTTTTCTCGTGACACAGGGCCCAGCACACCTGCAAGAAAACGCTCCTGGAGGAGGTTCAGGAGCTGGAGACGAAGTCCAGAGTGATGGGGAAGGCGATGCTTCGGGACAGTAATGGAAGGAGGTGGGCTGTCGCCGGCCGAGTGTGTGGGCAGCACCGGTCCTCCTAGCCCTTCTCCCAACCCTTCCTTCCCGGCTTTCTTTTTCTCGTCTCGGGTTTCCATGCGAGCATAAACTACTCAGTTTAAAGTGCTTTGGTTATTCTCTAAGAATACTGTCATTGGGAGATTTAAATGACATTTTTCTCAGTGGCCATATGAAATCTGGCCTGTCCCCAGGTAAAGCTGGGGTTTTTACTGGGTCTGGGTAAAACAACCCACATGTAGTAAACAGAATAGTAGCAATACTATCCTGAGGCAGAAACGTTCTGGTTTAGTTAGATTATGAAAGAGTATTTAAAAACTAGGCCTTTTGATATCAGGGCCAATTATTAGCAACTAAAGGATGAGTATCTTCCATGAAGGTTTGCGTACCAAGTAATGCCTGTTATTCACGTAAACCGTAAATCTTGTCACAGTTCACGGCAAGTATACCTGGGCCTTTTTGTTTTCCTTTTAATGAATTATGATTTTCTACTGGTGTTGAGAAAACTGTCACGTGACGTACGGGCTGGTTCACAGAAACAAATGCTGTCGTTCCCTCTCCTTATATGTGGGAGAACCTCAGCCACCTCTTCCCTGTCCCCCAAAGTGAGGCATGTGAAACGCCTTTGTTATAATGTTATTAGATCGCATTTAGTTAAAGCCCACACACTAGCAGAGAAGGTCTTCCTGGACCCAAGAACAATTTCACGTTGCTGTCTTAGAAACATAGCATGTCTGGAAAATTCTAAGTACAACTCTCCTGTAAATGCTTCGCAGGAAATCTGTAGCTAAGTGCCAGGGAAACCGAACTCCACGAGTTGAATACTTCTAGAGACTCCTACTATGTGTCTTGTTTGTATTCTGTGTATTCATACCGTCTTTCAAAGCAATGAAGACAAAGCATTTTTTTTTAAGGAAAGAGAATCCAAATTTTGACAAGTATTAGGAATATAACTTTCAATGACTGCAGATGTTTTTGGAAAGGGGTGGTAGAGTACATAGTTGAGGTTGTGGTTTTGTGTTTGTTCATGACATTTTTTAACCAGTGAGTCCATTAGCATCCATTACTTGGCAGCTGTGCTCGTCACTCTAAAAAATAATCTGTCAACAGGACAAAAATCACTGTCTTCAATAAGCTGAAAGCCACGAGTGTGTGGGGACAGAGGCAAGGCTTGAAACAGATCTCTATGCAATCGTTACACGGGGCACGCACATTGCTGAGGCCTGCTCTGTCCGTGAGATACTTTAGGCACTTTGCTTAGCACCTACTGGATTTTCAAGGACTTAGCAAAATTCTTGACCTGGAAAAAAGAAAAGTGTTCGTGGGCTTTAAAAATAGGGAGAAGCCTCTGCAAATTGAAATTAACAAAGGCTTAAAACTACAAAATGCAGATCAGTCTTAGTAACTGCTAGGCTTAATAAGCACACTCAGTTTTAGCATCTTTGAAAACAACTCCCAGAGCCTGTTAGATCTCAAGAACGCTCACATACATCCAGTAACTGCTGAGAGATCATGAGTAATTTCTAAGTAAAATGATAACTTCAAAGCCAAATTCTGAAACTCTTCTCCAACGTTGGACAAGAAAACCTTGCCTCACATGGCATAAGAACGCGCTTTACCATGTTCGATCTGACCAGGGTCTGGTCCTGGGCAGGGAGGTTAAAACAGGGCTGGACCTGGGATGGGTAGCGTGGAGGCATTCAGAGGAGGCAGCAATCCGGGAGGCCAGCTGGCTTGAGAGACGGAGGGCTTCACGGGGGGAGCAGGATGGAAAACAGGGCTTGGAGGAGGTGAGTGGACGGACATGATGAGCGTGTTTCCAGCAGAGGGAGCAGCCTGTGCGGAGGCAGTAGTGGGACTGAGAGCCGTGGTGCAACCCACGGGGATCCGCAGCCTGTGTTTGAATTCTGGCTCAGCTACTGCTCAGCCATGTGACCTTGGACAAGCTAGTTCATACGGTGAGATGGTCTCTCCGTCCACAGCAGAGGACTAATATGTGGGGGAAGGGGGGCGGGGGCTCATGAAACAACGTGAACAGCATGGTGGCGTATTGTCTGACCTGTGGCCGGAAGGCACAATGTCAGCTGCTAGTCTTCAGTTTGGCTGGAGGGGGTGGGAGCCCTCCTTACTGTGGATAAAAAGAGTGGAATTTTTTAAAACTCATGTATCCTGCTCAGAATTCACTTTTCAATGTTCCAATGAGTATCAGAAGATGAGTTTACATGTGGTTTCCTACCGTCTGCACTTTAAAATCTGTTTTCTGATCACTTTGAAAACATTGCAACTTCGTAATTGCGGTGACGGTGCATGAATGGGAGTGTGCCCCCCAACCCTCCACCCCATGACTCATCTCCTCTAGTCCCAGTGTCCTGCCTTACTCCTGTGATCCCCTCCTCCTATCATCCAAGAGTGCCCAGCCACCACCACCACCACCACCATTTGTTTTTTCTCCCTCCTAATTGCTCCCAGATTTTCTGGGTGGTCCCTTTGCAAACTAGATAGTGGTGACTGGCTGCTCTGATTTTGTCCTGCTTGGCCTCACAACTGTTCGTTTATCACCTTTGTTTGCTTCTTTCACACCTGCCTGGATTCCTGTGGGCCTCTGGTGCTGGTGAGGGGTGGGGGAGGGTAAGCCCGGGACCCCGCGGGGGTGGGGGCAGGGGCGGAGGTCTCTTGAGCTCGGTTCTTCCTTGGAAAGCTTTAGAGACACCCTCATCCAGAAAGCCTGAGTACTTTCTCTTCTCACACCTCCTTGTTCCTTATTCCCCACCCCCATCTAACATTTCAAGGTGCTTGTGCACCTCTCTTTATCTGCTAGGCTGGCACATAGTAAAAGCTCTGTAAATATTTGTTGACTGACTGGAAATGCAAAAGCCCAGTGAGTCAGTGGTGAGGAAGGGAGGCTGAACTGGCCTTATCTGTGCAGACCTGCCTGTGCCTGTTGTGTGGGCTCCGTGGACAGTAGCCACGGAGCGATGCTGAGAGAGAGGCAGGCGGCCACTCGGCCTGTCGTGAGGGGGCTATTTATCTCAGGGCCTTGGAATAGAGCTAACGGATTCACAGACGCATGGGACATGAACATCGCCTACCCACGCAGAGATGAGTAGGCTGGGAACCAGTCCTCCCACCCATCCTGCCTTCCAGTGTGAGCAGGGCCTCTGCTCGCCAGGTGTCCTCAGCATCCCTAACCACAGGACAGTTATGCAGCTCAGTGCTGAAAGCCTTCCTTAAGGCCCCTTCAGGACGCCCTGCCAAGTCATAAAACCTGGGTCCAAGTCACTGGCAAATATTCGAGCAGTTTTTCTCAGGAATGTACTCATAAGAAATAGAACAAAAATTTTTATGCATTAATCTAAAAAAACCCCTTTCGTGCCAAATTTACAATTACAGTTTTGAAACGGTAGCTAGGAATTCTAAGTGTCCCTCTACGCCCTTTAGCCATTCAATAAAACACTTCAACTTACCATTTTATTGATCTTGTTGAAGCCCCAAACTCTTACATTATTTTGGTAAACGTGAAAATTCCATTAGCCTGCTCCTGCACTTTTATGCTAGTAAATCTTGTCTTCCAAAAGACATGAACCTGTGCTCATGACTTAGAGAAAACAAGCTGGTAAAGAGAAAAGACGAGATCTGTGAATGAGATATCTAGAAAATACAAGGAAATAAGAAAATGCTTCAGGTGGCGAACAGAAATGTTTTTATTTTGTCTTTTATTTTGTCTTTTCCTGATGAAACATTTTTCTTGATATGTTGTCTGTGTACCTCGCAAACACTAGACACCTGTTAATATTTGTATTGTTCAGAATAGCTTTGCCCAAACCATCTTCCCCAAAAATCTTGACCAAGAGATATCCCTACTGGTCTGCGTGTAGAATAGAATCTGTCATGCATGTCAGTGCTTTGTACGTGTCTAAAAAAAAAATGTGCTAAAGGGAAGAATTCTTTCTTTCAATGTTCTGGTAATATTTTCTCCCTTTTTATTCCAAAAGTGCAACTCATGCAATTTTTTTTTCCTCTGGTGGAAGAAAATCTACCGGTGGCCACTTACCTTTACAAATATAATTTAAAAAAATGCCTACAATGTCATGTATGGGTGACAAACAGAATTTTTCCCCCTTAAATTGTTTTCCTTCCTTGGTGCAAGGTAGAAGGTGTTCGGACTTTCTGAGTATTACAGTCAAGAAGAAAGGTGAATATATTTGATGAAAACATCTAGTTTTCCAGTTATACCTAATCTGAATAAACCACAAGGAGACCTTTGTTTTGTTTTAGAACTTCTTTCTGTTCATTGCAGTTGGGGACGAGGGGGTAGGGTAGGCCCTGGGCTGATTTTCTCCAGTTTCAAAGTCAAGGAGCTCTGGTTGCTACCCTTGGCTTTCACCAGCAAGGCAATGGGATTCTCTTTCACTTAAGTGCTTCCCTGGAGTATAGTTTACTCTGTGCCCTTGGTAAAGGTAGCCGGGTGACTGGTCTTTGCCTTATGTGAGCGATCACTGAATCTCTTATTTGGTTTTATGTCCTCGTGAATGCTGATACACGGGTTCTGTGACCCCGGGGCCGAGGCGGCGCACACTGGGTAATCTAGACAGCCTGTCTGCCTCTTGGGAATTCAGAAGGGAAATGTGATTCATTCCTGTGTCCGGGTGCCACAGCCTGTGCTCACGCAGTGTCCGTGTCATCAAGGCTAGCTCTATGCAGATGGGCAGACCACGGGTCCAAGCCAGCCGTCTGGGGATCCTAATGGAGTGTTATCAGTGGAAAAATAGAGGCCAGAGCCTGAAACACTTCAGCACCATTTTCCAACACACCAAAGATTACTCCTCCACTCCAAGCCTCACTCACCTGGCGCTCTTTTAAAAACCAATTATGTTAAAAAAAAACAAAAAACAAAAAAAACTCCCCAATACATTTTGAGGTGCAAAAGCAACTCAAGAAATAGCCACTACGCTTTGAGCTTTAAAGAGAAATCCTTTGATCTTTAAAATAATGTTTAAAAGCTTTTTGGTATTGTCACACCTCCCAAGTCAAAATTATATAAGTGCTGAGTCAAAGATGAGTGCAAGCAAGCCTCAAAAAAGGAGGTATACCAGCTTGATCGTATATTATTTCCCCAATCTAGACTTTATGTCATTTCAGGAGAAATAGTTTTTCCTCCTAGTTTTGGCTATTGGCAGCACATGTCTCTCTGTCTTCCCTTTGTTTCCCCTTCCCACACTTTTCCTCCCTAAAGTATCTGTAAGTTTTTTATTAGCTAAAACGATAGGAAATTATGGCATCATTTTAGCAAACCTCTCCAGGCCAGGTGGCAAATGTCTGCTTCCAGCACCTGGTTAAGATTTATTTCACATCCAGCTGCATTTTTTCCATCACTGTGTCATGAAGCAGGAGAAAGAGCACAGAGCATAGAGACAGACAGACCTGAGTTGGGCTCTAAGCCCTGCCACTCACTCAGCTGTGTGACCTTGGCTGGGTTAACTTCTCTGAACTTCAGCTTTCTCATCATCAAGTGACTTGGAGGTTTAAGGGAAATAACACACATTAAATCTATAGCATATGGAGACGGTCGGCAAGCAGTAACACCATGTTGTCCCCTAGCATAGAAGCTGAATAGCAAGTTTCACTGGCCGTTTTAACACTGTGGGTTTTTCCCAGAGCGCTCAGAGCGTGAGTACAGCACACACACTGGTTTGCATCATTATGGTACACCCCCCTGGCTGGGGCGAAGGGCACGGACCCAGCTGAGCCCCAGACACACCAGAACAGCGGGAGGAAGCCACAGCGAGTTTGGGGTCAGGGGCATGGAGGAGAGTTCACAATCCTGACAGTTGCCCGAGTCAGCCTTGGGTTTCTGCTTCCGCTAACTCCACTCCAAGAAGAGTATGTTCCCAGCCAGGCTGTGTCCCACATCCAGACTGTCTGGACGCAGCACGTCTATGCCCGAGCTGGCCATCTCCCGCTGAGGACCAGCCCTGCCTTCGGAGTTTCCTGTCCCCATCAGTAATGAGTTGCCGCAACACCTCAGACATCCTCTTGGCATCATCCTTTCCCCTCTCTGTTGCCACTTTCAGCAGGGCACCAGCACTCTGAACTAGGCCACCTTTGCAGCCCCTAGGCCAGCACCGTTCCCAGGATCAGTGGCTTCTCTGCCATTCTGTCCCCCTGACTAATCTCGCTGCTGTGGTGCCTTCCTGCCTCCCTCCACCTCCACACAGCTGAGCCTATTGCCAAAGCACAGCCCTACTCATGCCGCTCCCTGGTCTAGAACCTTTCCTATTAGCTGTCCAACTAAGTGCGGACGTGGGCCACACAGTGATTAACGGCTCCTCTCCCTCTCTTGGCCTCCCACCTCCCCTTGCCCTCCCAGGCTTTTCTGTGCTGGGCCTGCTCTTCTGTGGCTGGTGGTGCCTCTTGGCCCTTCTCTGTTGGCTGGTTTTGGACAACAGTGTCTGTACTGGGTTGAGCTCTGGGTCCTCGGGGACAAATAAGGCAGACCCTTGTCCTGGAGGGACCTACAGTCCTGAGGACAAATGCTTCCACCTCCAGACACACTCTCTGCCGTGAGTAAGTTGTCTCTGACTTCTTGCCACTAGGATGTCAGCCTGGGCTGCCTTTGATGTATTCATTTTGAAACTTCTTTCAGTTACTCAAATATTCAACATGCACAACAGTAGAACAACTAATACAAATGTCCTCTGCCCAGAATTTTAACCCTTACCAAGATTTTGCCACAACTGCTTCATTTGGCTCCTTTTTGGCCCCATCGGGGTTTCGCTGAAGCATATACATAAATCCTCAGCATCACATTTCACCCTCACATACTTCAGGATGTGGCTCTAAATATCACATCATACATTTTGACAGGTATTATCTGTTAATACATATTATACTTGTTTATGCTATTACATATAAACACTGTAACTGCAAGGCCTTTATCGTATTTAAAAATTAATAATTCCTTGGTATCAGTTGATACCCAGTCCATAAACAGATTTTCGGGGTCCTCCCAACCCTGTCTTTTTAGGGATTTATTAGGTTTATATGAGGATCAAGTCAAGGGCCACATGTTACCTTTGGTTGCTGTGTTTTTAAGTTTCTTTTAATCCCAAGAAGCACTCCCACCCTCCAACCCCTCTCTTCCTTGTTTTTCGTGCCATGGGCTTAACAGAAGTTATGCTCCATTTTCTTTTTCTCACAATGATTATCACCACATGCTGTGAATGAGTTTGCCCCTATGCAGAAGAGAGGGCTCAGCCTCAAGGAGGTGGGGTCACCCCCCACCCCCAGCATCACCCAAGCAAAGGCAGAGGCCAGACCCTCATCTTTGACTTCAGGCTTCCTTCCACAAAGCCAGGGTATTGAGAGCTACCCAAGTGGTTCCATTTCCAGGTGCGTCTCAGTTGGCGTGCGTGGAAAGCGCTGGAGCCCCCAGAGAGACCAGGAGGGGTGGCCTCCTGACGGCAAGAATCTGACCGGAGGTTGCAGGGAAAGGTCAAAGTCTGCCAGTTTGATAACATCACTTGCAGAACTCCAAGGAAGCCAGAAAATTATAGTTGAATGTTGGTGCCTTACCCACCCCTAAATGTAAAGAGAACATAGAGGCTCTGCCATCCCCTACAGGAATACAGAAACCGAACAGTCCGTCCACTTCAGAGCAAATACAAAGGAGTTCATGAAGGCGCTCAGCGGCTTTGATAGGATTCAGAAAAGAAAAGCCTTATTGAGGAAGATGATTTCTAGCCAGAATCACCTTAATGGAGAGTAGGATGGTCTGTGAAAGAAACTAATTGAGTGGATTTAATCCTGTGTAGGGAAGAAGCCAGGGCAAGGTCTAAGATGACACACATGACGGTTGAGACCACAGGGAAAGGTTCTTAGAACAGTTCCAGAGTCCACCGCACCCCCCACACAAGCCCAGTGAAACCAGCCGCCTTGCTGACAAATACTCAGGTGAGGAAATGCATTAGTAGAACAAAGGGAGTAAATGGTGCAGGAAATTACAGAAAGGCTCACTGGATTACCCAAATGGGGATTTCTGGTGACTGTTTGCATCCTGGGCCCAGGAAAGAGAGAGGATGAGGAAAGTCAACTCTTAAGGAAGTAAAACACCTAATTAGCATTTACTTAATGCCTAAGCCTCCTGTGTCAACGGAAGGTAATTGGTTCTCTGTTATTTTACGGATAGTAAATCCTGAGTGCCTTTGGGATTGTTGTTGTTGTTATGGACGGGTGTTTAATAATTTAAGAAAATTTCTACAAATAGCTTTTTTCGTATGTTACGAAGCAAGAAAAGGACTTCTAGTAGACACCCCAGGAGCGCCCACTGGCTGTTGCTAGATTGAAAGGATTGCAGAATGTTTATGCAGCTCTGGAAGATGAAGAAACCCTGGTCTAAGTTGGGTTGCGGGGAGGTGAGCTGATGGGCGTGGAAGCAGGTTAGCGTCAGGCCTCGGTGTGCTGGTAACACGTCCTTAGACTCTGGTTCTGGGATGACTTGAGGAAATTTATTTTTCTCATCGAGGCTCAGGTTAGTTTAATGTCAGCTTTCTGTATTTGCCAGCAAGGCCCCTTTGCAAAAAATCATTTTTACTGGAGCAGTTAATATCTGTAACTGGTGCCGATGGCTCGTCGCATGCCTTGTAAAGCAGTCTGAAATATTCTAATCCGCTTTTTTTTTGAAAGTCAGTTTTATTTAACCCATTTGAACAATAATAGAAACATGCAGAGGTAAGTTTTTAAATAATTTTTTTTTCACACCATAGGTCTTATCATCTGAATGGTGACATTTCACATTCCAAATAGAGATTAGTTCTTCAGAAGGTTTTGAGATCTTGGCTAATTGCTTTTCTACTTCATTATCAGTGAGTGTCTGCTTTTCAGTGTGACTCAGTTTTCCACCCTACCTCCAACTGTGACAGTAAAGCCTACCAGCCAGCAGAAAACGGATGACCAGGGACACCCATTCTGAAATCGAGTTACAATTTAAACATAATCCAGGAACAGCCAGATTCCTCTGCTCATTTCTCAATGGGCCGTTCCTAAATCCTTAGGGAGGCTGAGGAAAGAAGTCTAGACCTTCTAGCAGCCCAAAAATAGAGGTGCAAAGTTGCTTCTGTAGTGCATTTAAGAGACTTACTGAATCCCCTGGATGTATTGGACTTTTTGAGGAAAAAAGAACTCGAGAGCCAGTGCTGGACATATTTTATTTATTTTTGGTGTGTTTCTGCACCCAACGCTACTCTAAACACACACACCCAGGTGCCAGTTGTGGTCTTTGTGGTAAGGCGCAGTGGTTGCCATCTCTGGGCCTGGCACCTGGAAAGCGAGTTAAGGGCCATGTGGCCACAGGTGAGTATGACATCATTGACCGTGCAGTTGAGAACGCAGAGAATTTGTAAAAGTTATCGCTCAGAGATGATCATTGTAATGGGAATTGCTGCATTTAGCAATAGATTTGAACTTTTGGAGAGATTTCTCTACTAATAAGAGCAGAAGAAAACGAATGTGTCTCTCTAGTGCACAAAAGAGTAAATCCCTCTGTAGGCCGGGACGCGGAACGGCTGCTTATCTTAGAGCGTTGGTGGTTTAGCCGTTCAGTGAGTCGCAATTAAGTCTTCCCTTTCTAACAAGGCAGTGATAATATGGTTATTCAGTGTTTATTCTCTTGCCCTAGCAATTAGGATTGGCTCAAGGCACCTTAGGTGGTGGTAATTGGGAATTCACACTTGCTAATGAGTAAACATGTTGGCTTCATAGCAAATAAAATCAGTGTTTGGCTTAATATGGGACGAGTCATTTACTCATCATGCAACAGACATTTACTGAAAACCGAGGACGTGCCAGGCCAGGGTGTGGCATCAGATGACACAGACAGGTTCCCACCATGTTGGAGCTCACATTCCAGGGAGGGTAACAGTAAACAAACAGCGAATAAGCAGGAAAATCAGTGATGACCGCTGTGAGGAACATGGAACAGAGATTTGTCGTGGGGGAATGAATGGGTTTGCGTGTCAGGAAAGCCTCTTGAGATGTCTCTTAGAGACCTAAATAAAACATATAGCCAACAAACAAAGATCTGGGGAAGGCGTATCACAGACGGCAGGAAGAGCTGGTGGTCTGACTGGTGCCTGTGAAGTGCAGGGCAAAATCACCCAGGGGCCAGCTCATGTGAGAATTTGCAGGTAAGGACAGGGGAGCAGGATTTCAGCTACCAGGAGCCATGGAAAGGGCTAAGAGAAGTGCATGACCCAGTATTGTAAAATACGTGATTGCCATGCCATTTGGAAGCCATAGAATCCCATTCTTAAAAGTTAAGTAAATATATATAACTGAAAGAACAAAAAAAGTAAAAAAGAAAGTATTTTTTTAGTATGAATTTATTATAACAGTTAAAATTAACACATCTGTTTTAAGGCCAATTAGTAGTAATAGTGAGATGATTTTTAAAATGACAGAAATTTGAAATAAGCATTGTGGGGGACAAATGTCTTATCCAAATTTTTTCTATTTTCTTTTGGCTGAATTGAGAAAAGCCCTGATGTACAAAGATCAGTTGCCATATTAATAGCATTGTGTGGGGGCGCCTGGGTGGCTCAGTCAGTTAAGTGCCTGTCTTTGACTCAGGTCATGATCCCAGGGTCCTGGGATCGAGCCCCGCATTGGGCTCCCTGCTCAGTGGGGACTCTGCTTCTCCCTCTTTCTCTGCCTGCCACTCCCCCTGCTTGTGCTCTCTCATTTGCCCTCTCTCTCAAATAAATGAAAGTAAAATCTTTTAAAAAAAATAGTGTTTCATGGTTCACCTCATAACTTCAGACTATTTTCCTTGGTTCTTATGTTTAATGTAATAATATATTTGCTTAATATGTGAAGCAATATAAATAATAATATATAAGTATGTATTATTAAATAATTGTGTAATCATTATTAAATAGAAATAGAAATAACACAGAAATAATTTATATCAATAAGATAAAATTGCCTACATTTCTTATAAATGTCTCAAGTCATATAAAGAAGCAGCCGATGGTTTATATAAGCACTAAAATTCTCTAAAATAGCCTCATGTGATATTGATTGTCCTCTTGTTACATAACTGACTTATGCAGACAGGAATATGGTCAAGCAATACACTTGGAACAGAAAAGGCTAATTACCAGTATTATTTTATATATAATGGACATATAATGCTTTTTTAAAAGCAACAATATATAATACAACCTTTCTAATAAGTGAACTATTTATAAGATCGAATATAAAAAACTTTAATCTGAAATCTTTATAGAAGCAAGTTAACTTGAAAACATTTATGGCTTTTACTATATTAAGGTTTGATGTACATTACATGAAATATTTAAAGGTTCTTACTTCAAATGTTTTTAAAAATATATAATGTATAGAGAATGCAATTTAAAAACTAGTGGTTGAAAAAAAAAACCTGGTGGTGGAGGAGCACTTGGGTGGCTCAGTCATTTAAGTGTCTGACTCTTGATTTCAGCTCAGGTCATATCTCAGAGTCCTGAGAATCTTGCCACATGTTGGGCTCTGTGCTCAGTGGGGAGACTGCTTGTCCCTCTCCCTCTGCTCCTCCTCTCGCTCGCTCACTCTCTCTCTCAAATGAATAAATAAGTAAAATCTTTTAAAACTAGTGGTTGAAAAATAGTAAACAGTGCTGTAACCTTAAAAGCATATATTATCCCTGCATTTCAGTTTAGTCACAATATCCAAATGCATACATTCATCAAAAAATTTGAAGACTTTGGTAAGAATATACACTTCAGAGAAAGTAAAGCACGTGTAGTTATTTTAATATCGCTTATACATCTAGTTAAGGAAATATAAAATGAATAATTTAATTTAGGGCATTTAAATTAAAAAGTATAACTAGGAGTTTTACATGCCCTCTTTAAATTTATGGGTAAATATAACTTTCCATCACTGATGGAATAAAAAATTTCCAATTCTGCCATAGATTTCTTTTTTCCAGTTCATCACAAATAGTCAAGATTTCAGATGGAAAAAATTTTAGATATTCCATGTATTTCTAGAATGATTGTTGTTTTGTTCATTAAAGCATTGGTATGTCACCCAGACCTTTTCTTGTCCTGGCTATAACCTACCTGTTCAGAAAGCATTTGCTTTTCTAAAAAGAGCTAAGGACAGGAACTTGCTGACAGCGCTTTTGTCACATGCAACTTTGGGATCATTGTCCATGCTGTCATTTTTCTGCCATGCTCACACATCTGTTGAAAACTGAAGAAATATCTAAGTTGCCACAGGCTGGAGACAAAGCCATTTGCATGCCCTCCGTTCACGCGGTGTCTTTCACGGGCTGCAGAAGATCAAAGACACTGAGGCACTCAGAGCAAAGAGGGATGGGGCTGGATTGTGAGCAAGTCCGGTTGCCGCCATGTTGCTGGACAAATTGGTTATATTCTTTGACCAGCCGTCTACAGATATGCTGTGTGCTGGAGCACTGGAGACTCAGTGACTTTTCAGAGTAGAAGCCCAGGGAGCTTTTTCTTTATAACCCAGAGAAATGTGGCAGCCACGTGTTTCTGCTCCATTCTGGCCTCTGCTGCTTTACACCCGCAAGCTGTGCAGTCCAAGGTCAACTGGCTGAAGTCCCCATTGCTGCCGTTCCTCAAAGTTTTTCCCTTCAGTTTCTTCAGTATGGAGAAATGAAAATACACTTACAGCCCCCAAAACAATTGATTTGTATTTATGCTGTGTTGTGAGGAATGTCTCTGGGAAAAGTGCACCGTCTCATTCCAGATTAAGAGTTTTCTTGAGGCTCTTCGGGGATGTCTTCCATTAGGCCCAGCAGACGTCCTCATCTATGTACTTTAGATGCTCGGCTCTTATTGTTCCTTTAGATGACTTTTTCTTCTTCTTCCTTTTTATGTAGTATTCTCAAAGGACATAACCACATCATTCCATCAAGTTTACTTCATCGTTCTGTCACTGCTGGATTCCTTGCATTAATTTCTTTCTTGAACACAGCAGCTTATGCTTGAACCATGCATAGATTTCATGTTTTCTGACTTTTGTTCCTTTATAGCTCTGTTGGAGCACGTCCAACTTATGACATCATTAGAAATGTTGCACAGGCTCTGAGACGCACCTTCATGTTAGTGTCCACAGCATATATTTTCACCTAACAACTGAGATGTGTATATATAATGTGTGTGTGTGTGTGTGTGTGTGTGTGTATACACATTTCTCATCTGCTTCTACCACTTATAACAAAAGAACATCTGCCATTTATAAGAACAGCAAAAGAAAATGAAGTCACAACAAAAGAAAAACTTGATCATTGAATTTATAGTGAGGTTTATCATTTGTTCTCCCAAAACTGTGTCCACCCATCTGTGAGCAGGACAGGACATGATGCTACTTTCTTTTTTTTCTTCTTCTTTTTGTTTTGTTTTTTTTAAAGATTTATTTATTTTAGTGAGAGAGACTTATTTTGACTTTGAGAGAGAGAGAGTGTGTGTGTGCACATGTGTGCTTGCAAGTGGGGGGAGGAGCAGAGAGGGAGAGAGAATCTTCAAGCAGACTCCGGCTGAGCACGGAGCCTGATGCAGGGCTTGATCCCAGGACCCATGAGATCATGCCCTGAGCTGAAACCAAGAGTCTCACGCTTAACTGAGCCACCCAAGGGCCCCTATTTTTTTTCTATAAACCATTACCCATTTATATCCAAACTCTTACATTTTGTACAAAACTCCTGCTGACAAGTAGTATCATGACTTGTTTAAATGTCTGTGAGTGGGCATATCCTCTTGTTGAAGGTCACATTATAAACGTAGATTTCTCCGACAGAACCTTGGTGCGTTCTCTTCCTAAGCGTCAGCAGTCAGCCTGGATAAAAGTGGAATTTCTGAGACTTTTCCACACATGGTTGCTCATATGTATGCACTCACTCAGAGATGTCAATCCTTTGTCATCCTTTGTGGTGATGCTAACCCAGGCAAGAACATGTATTGAGCCTTGCATTTTGCCAGAGATCATGCTAGGTGATGAATAGGAAAAGAGTAAAGCGATGATGTCAGATGAGTAGATCGAGAATGGGAATACAGTGTGCAAAGTGCTTTAAAGAAAATGATGGAGAGACTATCGGGAGGGGAGAGCCCAGTGCAAATTAGAATTTGTTCGCAGGGAGTGAGGCAGGGAAAGGGGATTCTGGCTGCTGGAATAACTGCAGAGTTCTCCCAGCACAATGAAAAGTTCAGTATGATGGGCCGGGAGTCCAGCATGGTGATGAAAGGTTAGGTTGGACAAATAGGTAAGGACCAAATCATATGACCCATGATGAGGCTGGGGCTTTATTCTGTGAGCCACAGGGAGCCATTAAAAGCCTGACTAATTAGAAATAGCTATCGAATGAGATCTCATGAGTAGAGAATATTAAAAAGAGCCACTTGGCCTTTCTTCACCAAGGTCTCTACAGTTTGTCTGTGCAAAAATGACGTATAGCTGTCCCCAGAATGCCTCTGTCCCACGGGGATGTGCCAGGACATGCATATTTGATCCCCTGCTCTAGAACGATTTACATTACAAGAAAGCTTTCTTATAGTGGTTTCACACCCTTTTTAAGGAGAAAAGGAAATTGTAGGTTACTAACTGCCTGGCAGAGCAGCACCAGGAACCAAATATGCAAATTTAGGGTAATGCTCCCTTGGGCTGACCTCCAGCCCTCGGACTTCCTGGCACTGCTTATGTAGGGAATGCGGTTTCTCGCACAAGACCTAATGAGTAGCTGTTTACGTGACATAGATTTATTTGTCCTATAACATACCAGCTATAAATAACAGATGCTGGTTTTAAGAATGAAAAAGATGGTAAAACCTAGATTACTGTTATGAATTATATCCCAAAACTGTACTTCAACAAATAAGTGCAAGATGTACCTCGAGGCCCCAAGGCCAAGAATAAATAGCCAAGTCCCATCACATCCTCTCCTTACCCTTTCAGGTTACTGTCCCTGTTGCTCTCCTGGGCGTACGCTCTCGGTTCCTAAAAGTCTGTCCTTGAGCCAATGGCTAGTAATTGTTTTGGAACAAGAAATCTTATATCCGTTGAGGCTGCTTCCCGTTGCAAATAAGACAGCCCCCAATTCAAACCACCCTTCAGGTCATGAGGGGTCCCAGCTTATCCAATNACAGATGCTGGTTTTAAGAATGAAAAAGATGGTAAAACCTAGATTACTGTTATGAATTATATCCCAAAACTGTACTTCAACAAATAAGTGCAAGATGTACCTCGAGGCCCCAAGGCCAAGAATAAATAGCCAAGTCCCATCACATCCTCTCCTTACCCTTTCAGGTTACTGTCCCTGTTGCTCTCCTGGGCGTACGCTCTCGGTTCCTAAAAGTCTGTCCTTGAGCCAATGGCTAGTAATTGTTTTGGAACAAGAAATCATATCCGTTGAGGCTGCTTCCCGTTGCAAATAAGACAGCCCCCAATTCAAACCACCCTTCAGGACATGAGGGGTCCCAGCTTATCCAATTTGAACCTCCTGCTGGAGAGCAGTCATGGTTGAAGCATCCCTGGCCAGGAACGTCACCAGGACCCAGTGTCCTTCTGCCTTTTCAATTTGCTTCAACACTCGATACGAAGTCTGCTTCAGCCCCTGTCATGATCCTGGGGAAGTCATCCTACATGAACCTTGGTCACACCATTGGAAGGAGAGTTTGCCTCTGACCAGCAGTTCACAAATTTCTGTTTTTCTACAAGGGGAAGGGGCCATCCTGTGCAAATCCTTACAGTAGGAGAAATGCCACGGGGGCTTGGTTTAGGTTTGGATTACCAGAACCCATCGGTGTGGGAATGTTGGGGTAGCAGGGTGTCACTCTGGTGAGGCGTGCTCCTCAGCAGGGGAGGAAAGACGTGGTTGTTGGTAGAAACAGTCACATGTCCATGTCAGGCCCCTGATCATCTGATGAAAGCTATGCCCCATCCCTCTACATGTCAATTTTGAGTTCGATTTTTAGGGGATTCGCTAACGCCCTGAAGACTGTTGTTCTTCATCTCAGAAAAATGACATCGCTTCCAGAGCAGAGATACAACTTTCCCTTAGATTTTAGCGTTGTCATGTGCTCTTTCTCCATTCTGGAAGCACACCGTCTAACACNATTTTTAGGGGATTCGCTAACGCCCTGAAGACTGTTGTTCTTCATCTCAGAAAAATGACATCGCTTCCAGAGCAGAGATACAACTTTCTCTTAGATTTTAGCGTTGTCCTGTGCTCTTTCTCCATTCTGGAAGCACACCGTCTAACACGAGATAAATTATTGTTTTAATTCACTATTTCACAATTTTCATGGATGATCCAGAGAGAGGCCAAGTAATAAAACATGAATAATTAATTGCAAACATCCAATTCATTCTTTAAAAAATTCATAATCCACAGGTTTTTTCCCTACTGGGAAAGAGAAGGAAAACATGTTTTCCCTGTCCTGTGCCCCATGTAGTTTTATTTTCTACCACATCTTTCCTAATGCTATCCCAACATCCGTTGCCATGAATCTTTCCACAGACTGCTAGGAACCAAGAGTAAGGTAATCTGGCCAGACCTGTCAGAACAGCCACACAGTGTGGGATCCGGGTGAGCCTTTTCAATGAGAGCTCTTCTCTAACCCGGAAAACATGAGCAAGCAATGACGT
Source organism: Ailuropoda melanoleuca (assembly GCF_002007445.2). Classification (NCBI taxonomy): domain Eukaryota; kingdom Metazoa; phylum Chordata; class Mammalia; order Carnivora; family Ursidae; genus Ailuropoda; species Ailuropoda melanoleuca. The sequence continues at coordinate 66,933,735 of NC_048224.1, forward strand.
GGACAATCACCTTATTTTGAAATTTGAAAAGAAATGGTTTGCCAGAAATACAAGGCAGCTTTAACAGCTGTTCTACCTGAAGGCAAGGACCTGACCCCTGGAGAGCCCTTTCAGCCTTGTCTATCCATACGCTTATCAGTTTTCAGTAAATCCTGCTTTAGAAGTAATGAAAGAAGACCCTGGCCAAGTCTGTGTGGTGTTGCCTCACTCCTCATGTTCACTCTGAAGACGCTTCTTTAAAGAGGAGACCCAGAGAGGATTCGATGGGTTGCCAAGACCATCCATGGCCACCAGCCAAGTAGAGCTGGGGGTCACATTTCCCAGCTCTCTGCAGCCCAGGTCTGGTTCTCAATCTGGACAGCCTTCAAAGGACACCAGATAACTGAATGTTAATTTTCCTTTTCTGTTTACCTTAACAATCAACACACAAATTTTAAAAGGCAGCTGTGGTATGGTTCCTGCTTGTTGCACATAGAATTTTCCAGCAGGTGTGGCCTCACTTGAACAATTATTGCACACTTGTTCTCTGAAAATTGCTGATTTGAAAACACACTGTTTATAGACACTTTCTGCTGAAGAGTGTGGGTTAATTTTTTGGGGGGGAGGGGATGAAACAGACATTTTTCAAGAGACACTTTTAGGTACTTAGCCTGACCACTTGGCCACAGGAAACAGAATTGTAAGTATCCTTAAAGGATTATGGAAAACAAGATTTTAGCTCCGACTCCAAAGCAGCTCAGCTAGTTAATGGAGACCTGACTCAGGTTAGTGACTGAGGAGGGCCCAGCTGAACCCCCTGATTGTCCAGCCCTGGCTACTCAGCGTGGGTGCCAGCCTCAGGGGTTGTGGTGGCCATCTGTCCTGCGGTGTCCCATGACTCAGAGGCCATCTCTGCCCTGAGAATGAAGACCCTGGCCTTGAGTGCCTGCATGCGGAGCTGGGAAAAGACATTGACTCACAAGTGTTGAGAATGACAGCCACACACAGGTAGGAAGGGCTAGGCCCCGTGCTACATTCGACTTACCACACACTCACTGGAAAAGAGAAGGAAGCTCAGATGCACAGAGATTACTTTTTCCAGTGGCTTTGTCTGCCTCTACCCGGGACTTAAATGATAATATTACACTGCTCCACGTGGAACGAGGTGGAAGAAGGGTAGAGGAGAATACTTGCAAATGGTGGTGGTGGCGTGGCTGTACTCCAGAGTGTAGATGATCGTGGGTTCATTCACCCCTTTAGAATGCTTTACTTACGCACACCCCACCTTGTTCCAATGGACTTTAAGCCCCTCAAAAACATGAATCAAGTGTTCTAGTTTGAAAGATAATTTGTTGAAGGCCTCTCGCTCTCTTCAAGGGCTGGGCCAAACTTTGAGCGACTCACTCATGGTCCGAAGTCCTATCAACAAATACCCTCGGCCAAAATCTGCATGTTTTCCTCTATGTAATTCTCATAAAAAGAGTTTATTGTATTCCCCACCAATTGTGCATTGCGCTTTTCCCAGGGAGACTGTATGATGCAGACACCTGCTTCCACTTTACCCTTTTCCTCTCTGTGAGTCTCACACAGACCATCAGACTCTTGTGAATTCTAGGAGAACACAGAGGTCAGGCTGTGCCAGGTACCTTGATCCCTCATTATCTTTAATTAGTGTTTAGGAGGTTAATCGGTAGTGAAGCTTACCTTTCCTTACTTCGACAATTGAGTCAGGGGGACCCTGGGGCCAACTGTGAATTGTCTGTTTGCATTCTTACTTGAGTTGGTAAAGTCAGACGTAATTGCCCAGCCCCAGACGCTGCGTGTGTTGGAGGGGTCCTAGGAGAGGAGGAGCAAAGTGTGGGGATGGTTACTTTTACTGTAATTAATTTGCAGCTTAATGGGCCGACCAAAAAGTTTGCTATTTTAAAAGAAACTAATATTTATGAACAATCTCAATGGTTTCAAACTTGACCCAAATCTTCTTCAGCTCAAATAGGCAAACTTGTGTCATTTTACATATAAAGGCAAATTCACATTCAAGGAATTTAATTGTTTAAATTCTGTTATCAAGTCATTATCCCCATGTCAAATATTAGATGTTCAGTCAAGTCACAGCTGATTTTCAAGCTGTTAACTATATTCTCACCAAGTAGGTTTCATTGTTCAAAAACTGTCCTTAATACCTGGCTTAAATTTCCCTCTGCTTCTTCCCAGCACCCTGTGCTATTTCCAGCTATTATCTATAAGCATCAAGCCCTTTAAAAATCATCATTACCTTTTTATAAATATTCTTTCCACCCTTCCAAGCACGTGTCTTCCCTCTTTCGCCACATTTACATACTTGACCCTTGTTAAAAGATAAACTGAGGCATATTTAAAATTGAGAGCGTCTATTTGAGCAAATATCAATTTGAATCAGAAGCAACAGACCAGACGTGGTTTTAGGAGCCTTCCACCAACAGGAAGGAGCTCAGGGAGAGAGTTTTGTAGAGGCAAGGCAGATGCAAATGAAGGAAATTATGGATTGGCTATCGCCTAAAACCAAGTTGGGTTTGTGATTGGTTGTCCTTAGGTTTCAATTTCATAACCATGAAGTATTTACAAGCTTAGATGTTGGTTTGCCTACGTAGGCCACCGTGACATTAAAACCACATCAGTCTAAGGGCCTCCTTGTTTCATTAATTTAACACCCTTAAATGAGGCCATTGTTTTCAGACTTCACGTGAGGGTGCACTTTGGACCTGAGCTGAAATGCACCGTTTCCACTGTACAAGAAAGTAACTCTCGGCTGGTCTTGTTTGTCTGAGAAGTGTTGACTCTTCTTTGGCAGAATGAGAATGTCGACTTGGTAGTCCTGTGGCCCTGGAAACACTCTTCTTTACAGAGAAGCGCTCCTTTTGACGAGATCCTGGCAGGTCACACCAGCTCCTCCCCTCCCCCAGGATGACAATGTGCCTGCACGGCCTTTGGAAGGAGAAAGACGGGAGGGCCCTGTGGCCTGGCCATTTTCATCTTTGTCTTTGCTTTTGTACTTTGGCCCACCTGCATTTATTCTTCATCTCCTCATCCCTCCAGTCCTTCCACAAATGGTCCTTGAGCATCTTCCTTGTGCTGGGCCCTGGTTTTGGTGAACGAAAGACATAGCTAGAACCAAACCTCCGAGAACATACCTTCTAGTGGGGCACTGAAAGTCGACACAAACTCTGGAGTGAAAAGGGAGACAAAGACAAAGAAAGCAAGGTGTAGGTGTGGGGAGTGAGGAGGCAGGGAGGTCTTACAGCAAGCTGCTCAGAGGAAGGCTGCTCTGAAGGCCAGAGCTACCGTGGGAAGAACATCCCAGACTGAGAGACAGCCAAGTGCAAAGACCCTGACGTGGGAAGCGATTTAGTGTTCCGGGAATGGCAAGAAGCAAGAAAGGCCGTGTGGCTGGGGCAAAGGGAGGGAGGGGAAGCATAGTAGGGGATTGGGCTTGAGAAGAAGCCAGGGTCTTGCATTTAGTGTATGATTTGGAGCAGGGAAATGGTACTGTCCAATGAGTAGAAATAGAACTTTCACAGAAATTTATGCCTGGTAAGCTGCCTCGTCCTGGCCAGTTTGGCACATCACCCCTGAGTTCTTTGGCCTTGTCCTTTCCCAGATGCCCCATCAGGAAATGCACGGAGCCTAAACCGCTCCTCGCTGCTGCACGCTGGGGACTTTTCAGCCCCCCACCCAGCATTTCACCGGGGCCTCGCTGGGTCAGCCAGGTGCCCTGCTAATTTATCTGTTCCTAACAGCCCCGTGACTCCGACCTGACCTTTTCAGAGGCTTTCGGACTGGACTACGGAACTCAGCCTTGTATAAGGGGAGCCTCACTACCTCGTTACAAGTCGCGAAATGAGGTAATGGTTTCCATATGCGCCAGGGCTGTCATTCAAATTGGACTTCGCCTGCTCTGGTAATGAGGTCAGACGGCTCCGCCTGGGGTGGACCGCTTCTCCCTGGGGTAGGCGGCTTCGGGAGAAGGATGAGAGTCTCCCACCCCCTTTCGGAGAGCCAAGCGAGGTAGCATTTCTTCACACTGCAAAGAAACGCAAAATAGAAGGACATGCATACATTTTTTGGTTTCTTCAAACCTTTTTGAGATAATTGCAGCTTCACATGTGGTTTTAAGAAATAATACAGAGAGATCCCTTGTAGCCTTTACTCAGTTTCCCTCATCTTGCAAAACTGTAGAACAGTATCATGGCCAGGGAAGCCATACTGATGCAGTCAAAATAGGAAACATTTCGTCACCACAAGGATCTTCACATCTTTTTATAGCCACATCTACCTTCTACCCTCTCCTTAGCTCCGGGCAGCTGTTAATCTAATCTGTTCTCTACTTCCATGATTTTGTCATTTCAAGAATGTTAATACATGAGCTTACCATGTGGAGTGACCTTTTTTCACTTAGCATAATTCTCTGGGGACTCATCCAGTTTCTTACTCATTATCAATAATTTCTTCCTCTTTCTTGCTGAGTAGTATTTCATGGTATGGCTGTACCACACTTTGTTAAACCATTCACCTGTTGAAGGATATCTGGGTTTCCAGCTTGGGGCTATTACAAGGAAAGTTCCTGTAAACACTCGTTTACAGGTTTCTGTGTGAACGTAAGTCCTTATTTCTCTGGGATACGTGTCCAAGAGTGCAACTGCTGGGTTTGTGGTCTTTGCATATTTAGGTAAGTTTTTTTTTTTTCTTTTTTTAAATAAGAACCATTTTTTAGTTCCATTCTGTGGGGTGGTAATTTGGGCTGCACATTAGCTCAGGTTTATCTGATCTTATTTTTTCTTTTTACATATAATTCAAATACAGAAACTTTACCTTTTTAAAGTATATAGTTCAGTGGTTTTTAGTTTATTCACAAGGTTGTGATGTGTTTGGTTTTTTAAGAAAATGCCGAACTGTTTTTTAGAGTGGCCATACCATTTTATATTCCCACCAGTAATGTATGAGTGATCCAATTTTTCCACATCCTTGCCAGCATTTGTTGTCACTATTTTTTTATGTTAGCCATTGTGGTAAGTGTGTAGTAATAGCTTGTTGTGGTTTTAATTTGCATTTCCCTACATGTGCTCATTTGCCATCTGTATATCCTTTCTGAAGAAATGTCTCTTCGTGTCTTTGCCCATTTTCTAATTGGATTCCTTGGGGATTTTTTCTGTTGTGTTTGGAGAGTTCTTTACATACTCTAGACTGTTAGTCCTTTGTCAGATATGTGGTTGACAAGTATTTTCTCCCACTCTATAGGTTGTTCTTTTGGCCTCTGGAACAGAATCTTTCTCAGGAAAAAAAAAAGGGGGGGGGTTTAAGCCCAAATGAATTTTTCTTTATGGATTCTGCTTTTAGTGTCAAGTCCAAGAACTTTTTGCCTAGTCCTAGATCCCAAATATATTGTCTGATTTTTTTTCTACAAGTTGTATAGTTGTATATTTTGTTCTTAAGTCTGTGATTCATATTGAGTTAATTTTTGTATAAGGGGGGGAAGCCTATATAGAGAGTGCTTTTTCCCTATGTATGCATAGTTGCTCCTGCATCATTTGTGGAAAAGAGTATCTTTTATTGAATTGTTTTTACACCTTTGTCCAAAATTAGGTAGGTTTTTGTGGTCTTTTTCCTAGGTTCTCTGTTCTAGTCTATTAATGTCTGTGTCTTTCCCTCAACCAATGCCATCCTGTCTTGATTACCATATCCTAGGTCTTGAAATCAGGTAGACTGAGCCATTCCATTTTATTCTTTTTCAAAATTGTTTTAGCTACTCTAGCTCCTTTGCTTTTCTGTATATTTTTTGGAGTAGTCTTGTTTATACCTACAAAATATCTTTTTGGGATTTTGATAGGAATTGCATTAAACCTATATATCAATTTGGGAAGAATTAGTATTTTTATTATGTTGAGTCTTCCAATCCATGAAATGACATGTCTCTCCATTTATTTAGATCTTTCTTTTGTCAACATTATGTAGTTTTCAGTGTATAGGTCCTGCATATATTTTGCTAGATTTACACCCAAGTATTTTGTATTTTTGAGCAATCATAAATTGCATCATATTTTTCATTTCAGGATATATGTGTTCATTGCTAGTACATAGAAATACAACCTACTTTTGTATGTTGGTCTTATAGCATGCAACCTTGCCAAGCTCACTTATTAGTTCTGGGAGTTTTATATGCGTGTGTGTGTGTGTGTGTGTGTGTGTGTATATATATGTTGGTATTTTCTTATTTCTATTTCTATTTCTTGGGATTTTCTAGACCATCACTTCATCTGCAAATGGAAACATTTTTATTACTTCCTTTCTGACCCATATTTCTTTTATTTCCTTTTCTTGCCATATTGCACTGGCTATAACTTTCAGCACCATGATGAATAAGAGTGGTAGGAATGGACAACCTTGCCTTGCTGCCTATCTTAGGGAGAAAGTATCAGTCTTTCATCATAAAGTATGGTGTTAGATGTGGGGTTTTCATAGATGTTCTTTGTCAGGTTGAGGAAGTTCCACTTTATTCCTGATTTGCTAGGAGGTTTTACTTTTTTTTTTTTAAAGCATGAATGGGTGTTGAATCTTATAAAGTGTTTTACTGTAGCAACTGATACAATCATGTGCTTTTTTCCCTCTTTAGCCTGTTAGTACGATGGATTATATTGATTGATTTTTGTATATTGAACCAGTGTTGTATCCCTGGAGTAAAGCCCACTTATTCATGTGGTGTTGCTAGTGTTATCTATTGCTGAATTGCATTTAATTTTGCATCTATATTCATGAGGAGTATTGGCTATGGTTTTCTTTTTTTTTTTAATGTCTTTAAATGGTTTTGCTATCAGGGTAATACTAGTTTCATAAATTAATTGGAAAATATCCTTTCTTCTTTGATTTTTTGGAAAAGATTGTGTAGAATTGGTGTTAAGTCTTCTTTAAATGCATTTGGTAGAATTCTCCAGAGAGAATAGAATCCAGTAGAATTCTCCATTTTATCTTTTGTCTTCTGTTTGTTCTGGTTTTCATTTCTCTGTTTTGTTTTCCTTTCTTCTTGTGGGTTATGAGAACATTTTTAGAATTCCTTTTTGATTTATCTATTATATATATATATATATATTTTTAAAGATTTTATTTATTTATTCGACAGAGATAGAGACAGGCAGCGAGAGAGGGAACACAAGCAGGGGGAGTGGGAGAGGAAGAAGCAGGCTCATACCAGAAGAGCCTGATGTGGGGCTCGATCCCAGAATGCCGGGATCACACCCTGAGCCGAAGGCAGACGCTTAACCGCTGTACCACCCAGGCGCCCCTATCTATTATATTTTTGAAAGTGCCTTACAGTATAGCTTTTTTTTTTTTACTGTTCTATGTATTATATATCCATAACTAATCATAGTCTATTGGTATTATTATTTTACCAGTCTGAGTGAAGTACAGAAAGCTTACCTCCTTTTCATTTCTTTACCCACCACCACATATACTTTTCTTAAGTATTTTCTCTATATACATTTAGAGCCACATCAGACCATCTATAATTTTTGCTTTAACTTAGTCAACCATAGTTTGTGGACTTCAAGAGGAAAGGAAAAGCCCATTGTATGTACCTATATTTTTGCTTACCTTGTTCTTTCTTTTATCATGTCCTTTTTGTTTCTAAAACTTCTGTTAGCTATTCTTGTAGGGCAGCTCTGATGATGACAAATTCTCATAGGTCCTTCCATTTGAAAATCTCTTGATCTCTTCATTCCAGAAAGATATTTCCACTGAGTGGACAGTTCTTTTCTTTCAGCATTTGAAAAATATTATTCCTCTCGTGGCCTCAGTAGTTTCTGATGAGAAACCCACTGTTATTCCAATTGGTTTTCCCTGTAGGTAAATTATTATTTATCGTTGGCTGCTTTTGAGATCTTTTCCTTGTCTTTAGTTTCCAGAAATTTAGTTATAATCTATCTTGGGCTGGATTTCTCTGGGCTTATCATAGTTAGAATTTGTGCAGCTTCTTGAATCTACAGGTTTATGTCTCTCACCAATTTGCAAAGTTTTCAGCCTTTATTTCTTTGAGTGCTTTTTCTTTTTCCTCTCCTTCTGGGACTCTGAAGACACGAATGTTATATCTTCTTTTATTCCCACAGGTCCCTGAGACTCTTAGTTTTTTCCTCAATTTTGTCTGTTGTTCAGACTCAATCATTGCCACTGTTCTGTCTTCCTGTTTACTAATTGTTTCTTCTGTCCTCTCTGTCCTGTTGCTGAGCCCATTCACTAAGCTTTTTATTTGTTATTGTTTTTTTTTTTAGTTCTGAAATTTACAACTGGTTCTTCTTTATATCCTCTATTTCTTTTTTTTTTTGAGGCTTGCTTCTTTTGTTTTCATTTGTTTTAAGCATATTCCTAACTGCACATTGAAGCATTTTTAATCATGACTGCTTTAATATCTTTGTCAGATGATACCACCATCTCTGTCATCTTGGTGTTGGCATCAGTTGATCTTTTTTCATTCATTTGGACATCTTCCTCATGTTCTTATGACAAGTCACTTTCAAATGAAACGTGGACATCTTAGGTGTTATGTTATCTGACTCTGGATCCTGCCAAGTAAAAGTCATCCAGATCTCCTACTTGATCTCCACTGAAGCCTGCTAGGTGAGGATGGGAGTTCCTGCTGTCCACTCGATCTCCACTGACACTGCTGGGGTAGTTAGGTGGGACACGGGGGAGGAGGCAGGGGTATGTCCTTGTTACTACTGGGCCCTGATGAAAGTCCTGATTCTCTCTTAGGCCTCTTCTGACACCACGCTGAGGAGGAGGAGAAGGAATGCCTCCTTTCACTGGGTGGGGGATAGAAGATCAATCTTCCCATGTTGTCTCTGCAGACACCACAGGGGGCCAGAGACCTCATTATCAGCTGGTGAGGATGCGAATCCCAGGTCCCTACTTGGTCTCCTCTGTCACCACCTCAGTAGGGCTATGAGGTGCCTGGTTGCAGCCTCATGAGAGTGGAAGTCTAGGCTCACCACTTGGTCTTTGCTGGCATGAGTGGGAGTGGAGCCACAGTTGGTTTTGTTTTTTTTGTTTTTTGTTTTTTGGTTTTTTTTCTGTGGTGTTAGGGTGGGGTAGAGTGATTATGGTCTAAAAGTTTTTTTGTTTTGCTAGGCTGCCCCTTTCCTGTTCCTCTGGCTAGAGAAAACGGGCTTTTTTCTGTGCTTTTTTGGTTGCACCCAATGGCATTTCTGGGTTGCCAGGCTTTTCAGCTCCAAGTCTGGGATCTGTGAAGCCAAAAGAAAACTGAGGTTTCTCATGCTCTGAGGTTCCTTCTTCTCTCCACTTTTTAGTGTCTTCTATTCATTTTATATATAATGTCCAGGGTTGTCAGCTGTGCTTAGCAAGAGGAGCAGGGAAAATACATCTATCCCATCTTCCTAAAAGCAGAAGTCTCTCTAGACAGAAATGTCTTTTAAATGGTCTAAAAAAAAAACTTTTTAAAAGTCAGTGGGATATGGTGATGCAGTACTAATTTTCAGGAGAAGCCGTTTTTACCAATTTCATCCAAGTTGCTGTTTCAGGTGAAAGGACAATGTGGTTGCCAGCTGCTAGTTTCTATTTCTTCTTGAACTTTCCTCCCAACTGCGTTGGTTTATTTAAGTTATCACTCCTGCTAGCAGACAAATTAGAAAAGAATCGCATGTTATCTGTTTTTGCTTTTAAATCTTTTCAATGTCAGCTGCCCCTCTTTTTGTTAAAGGCTTGCAGTTCTGTCCGTCAGCAGGGCTGGCTTATGCGGATCACCTATGTTCTGACCCAGGGTGGTTGTCAACAGACAGATCCCATCTATCTTGAGGCTGCAAATCTGCTTTTTCCTCTTGCAAATTCACTGCTTAATTTGATACTACAACTCCTTGGAGGACAAACTTGTCTTTTTGATAGGAAATCACCTAATCCACATTATAAGAGAATGACATTTCTTCCAACACCCAGAACAGTCCGCTTACCCCTTATCCCTTTCCAAAACTTTGTCTGGACAGAAGAACATAAGCTCCTCTGATGGTCAGAGGAGACTTGAGACCAGGGAGGACTGGAGGGACCTATTTTTTTTTTTAATGGAATTTGTATTAAGTTAGTTAACCTTGAGTCTTCAGCCAGACTGTCTTTCAACTGTTCCATGTAATCTGAATTCTTAACAAAATACAATGTCTTATATCTATAAAGGCCACAGAGTTGTTTTGTTAGGTTTTGTTTCTCACAGTCTCTTCTAGAGTTTGGAGGGGGGTTTCCTCCTCTGGAAGAGAATTGTGATGATGTCCCTATTCTGTCATCTGTAAAGAATAATACAGAGGAATTCATCTTGGCTGCTATTACAAAGCCCACTGTATCCTAGCCCAGTGTTGACCATTGGGATAGATACAGAGACAAATGATGGCAGAATCAGGCTGTGGAGACACACGAGAATAAGATAGAATAAAACATCCCAAATCAGTAAGTACAGAGCACAAATGCAATTTTATGTATGTAATCACATCCTCTGTTCTCAGCCCTGGGTGGGTACTGTGCAGAATGCAGAGACAGTATGACTTGGTCCCTGAGAGAACAACCCTCTGGTTGAACACTCAGGTGGCATGTTTGTGCCTCTAGGAGTCACCCTTCGTGGTGCCTCCTCACCCTCCCTGGTCTCCGTGGGTTCCTACAGCCTGAGGAATTCAAAGTGGCATCTCTGGCTTGGACCTCTCTAGAACCCAATATCCCATGGCCTTCTGAATGTCCCAGAGGCAACTCTAAGCCTCACATCCTAAACTGGACTCATTGTCTTTCCCACTAAACCTATTCTTCTGTGTTTCCATCTGGATGATCGACAAGGACTTATCCGTTGTTCAGGATGCAGCTTCAGTGGTGATTTCTTCTTGAAGCCTTCCTGAGCTTTCTCCAAGTTTTCATCCCTCAGTTTTACCACTTTTGAGGCCCATGTATTCTCATCATGGGTCTCATCACCTTTGCCATGATATGTGTCTACACAGTAAGATCACCTCAGAAACTATGAACTTCATAAGGGCAGAAACAGCACTGGATCTCCCATATAACAGGTGCAGCAGAATTGCTGAATGAAAGGAAGTCATGTTTTAAAAGCAGAATGTGTATGGATTGGCAGAAAGGAAAAAAGAGAATAATTTCTACCATTTAATGAGGCAGAATTTATGAAGGGCTTCTAGGTCCAGGGTCATAACTCCTATCTTATTGGAATCTTAGGCGAGAAAACCTATTTTGTTTTTATTCTTGTCATTTTCCCTCATTACGTTAGTCTGTTTAACTAAGGCAAAGTTTTTGATCCTACAAAGGTCTAGGTAGGTCTGGAATGCACTTGAGCCTGCAAGCTTCTCAGTTTCTGATGTTCAGATTATAAGGCGTAAAATAAGTTACCAATTGAGGCTGTGAAATCTCATTCTCTAGGGATCCTTAAAAATAGGTTAGAATTTCAGTAGTCTGATAGATTGGTAGATGTTTAGCATTACCTGAAGGAAAAGGAACTTTGGACTAGCTTTTTTCTAGAGGAAACTGTCAGATTTATGTTTTGAATATGGTCCAGCAGTAATTGAAAAATAAGTTTCTAAAAATACCTATATGTTTTTGGCTTTGTATGTCAGCTGTGATTCCTAGCAGCTGTAACTACTGACAAGATCTAAAAACAGATTTGCAATTATTTGCCATCTTCTCCATGTTCCTGCTCTTTGGCAGCTATGCACATGTGATTTTTGCAGGAAGAGCCTCCTGACAGTAATGTGGACATGAGTTTATTATTTATTCCCCAACATAATGCTTCTCAGCTCTCCACTCCTTCCTAAACTGCTCAATCTTTGAGACAGGAGCGCACCACTACCTTTAGGGTATGTCAGAATCTAAATAGAGCTGGCTTGTATGGAGTTGCATGACATTAAGTTTCACTATCATTACTGGGGAGGCACCAAGAGTGCACGTACATTTAGTGAATGTATGCTGTATCTACCTTTCATATCAGTAGGTCACAGTTGGCGTGCATACTTCAGCTAGGATAGGACACAATCAAAGTTAGCTCCAGCATCCCCCACCGTTAGAGAAGTAAAATGTGAAGATGGCATCATTAGCAACAGTTCAGGCTATGGGAGGGAATTTACTTCAATTCAGGACCCATTCCCTCTCCTTTCTTCTTACTTGAGTTTTCCTTCATTTAAATTGTGGGAAAATTCACATGATGTGAAACTTAACTATTTTACATAATCTCTACACCCAACATGGGGCTTGAACTCATGACCCCGATGTCAAGAGTTGCATCCCTACCAACTGAGCCAGATAGGCACCCCACACTTAACCATCTTAAAGTGTACAATTCAGTGGCATTTAATACATTTACAATGTTGTGCAACCATCACCACTGTCTACATCCAGAACATTTTCACCTCCCCAAAGGAAACCTCATATGCTTTAAGCAGTCATTTCCCATTCCCCTTCTCCACCTACCCAGCCTAGAGTTCCTGGCAACCACTACTCTTTTTTCTGTTTACGTATTTGTCGATTCTGGACATTTCATATAATCATGTAATACATGGCCTTTGGGGTTTGGCTTCTTTCACTTGCCATAATGTTTTCAAGGCTTATCCATGTTGTAGCACATCTCAGTACTTGTTTCCTTTTCGTGGCTGAGTAATAGTCCACTGTATGGAATATACACATTTATTTCCATTCATCAGTTGATAGACATCTGGATTGTTTTCATCTTTTGGCTCTTGTAAATAATGCTGCTATAGATACTGATGCACAAGTATCTATTTGAGACCATTTCCCATTTTTGGGGGGTGTACACCTTGGAGTGGAATGGCTGAGTGGTGCAGTATTCTGGGTAGAATTTATTGAGGAACAGTGGCTACACCACTTTATAATCTCACCAGTAACATGCTGGGCTTCCACGTTCCCCACATCCTCTCCAATACTTGTTATTTTCTGTTTTTTGTTTGTTTTTTAATTATGGCCATCCTCGTAGATATTAAGTGCTGTCTCTTTGTGGTTTGATTTGTGTTTCCCTAATGACCAATGATGTTGAATATCTTTTCATGTGCTTGTTGACCATCATGTTTATTCTTTGGATCAATGTCTATGTAAGTCTTTTGCCCATTTTGCACTGGGTTGTTTGTCCTTTTTGTTGTTAAATTTGGGGGATTATTGATATATTCAGAATACTAGACCCTTATCTGATAAGTGATTTGCAAATAGTTTCTCTCATTTTGTGGTTGCCTTTCTACTTTCTTGATAATGTCCTTTGATGAGCAAAAGTTTTTAATTTTGATGAAATCCAGTGTGTTTTTTCTTTTGTTGCCTTTGCTTTGGGTGTCATATTTCTGAAACCATTGCCAAATCCAAGGTTATAAAGATGTATAGTTGTTTATAAAGATTAAACAACTCCTTTGTTTTCTTCTAAGATTTATATATAGTTTCAACTCTTATGTTTCAATCTTTTATCCATATTTAGTTAATTTTTGTATATGATTGCAGGTAAGGGCCCAACTTCATGCTTTTGATTTGGAAATCCAGTAGTTCCCAACACCATTTGCTGAACAGACTATTCTTTCCTCATAAAATGTTTTTGGTAACCTAACCAAACTAAACCCAACCAACCTTGACCATAGATATACAAGAGTTTATTTCTAGGCTCTTAATCACATTACATTGATTTATATGTCTAGCTTTATGCCAGTGCCATACTGTTTTTATTACCATAGCTTTGTATTAAGTTTTGAAATCAGGAAGTATGCGGCCTATAACTCTGTTCTTTTTTCAAGATTATTTTGACAATTTGGGGGTCCCTTACAGTTCCCTATGAATCTTAGGATAAGTTTTTCCGTTTTTGCAAAAAAGACTATTGGGATTTTGTCTAACTACTTTGATTAAAATTTCCAACAAATTCATCGAATAAAAGTGGTGAAAGCAGGCTTCCTTTGTCTTGTTCCTAATTATAGAGATGTGACTTTCAGTCTTTCACCACTGAATATGGTGTTAGCTATGGGTCTTTCATAAATGACCTATGCTGTGTTGAGGAATTTCCCTTCTATCCTTTGTTTGCTGAGTATTTTTATCATGAAAGAGTGTTGGATTTTGTCAAATGCTTTTTTTGCATCAATTGAGATGATCATGTGATGCTTTTCTTTCATTCTGTTAATGTGTGTTATATTACATTGATTGATTTCTGTATGTTGAACCATCCTTGCATTGCTGGGATAAATCCTATTTGGTCCTGGTGTATAATCCTTTCATTATACTGCTGAATTCAGTTTGCCAGTTTTTTCTTGAGGATTCTCTCTCCTTTTTTAAACCAAAATCTCATAGATTTAAATAGCCCTCCCCTGTGCTAATATATACTCCTTTATTCTCTTCTTCTCATTATTCAAAATTAACCAAATATTTGGTTGTATTTCCTTCACCTTTTTTCCAATGTCTTTGTGAGTAGAAAGCTTCCAAAACATATGTAGATTACAGAATACTATGAAGGGCAAACGTTATTATCACCCCTTTCTATCTTGAGCTTTTTCAATATTATCATTCATGAGAAATTTTAATAATATTCATTCATAATGCTTTTCTCTTCCACAGAGAAGAAAAAGGGAAATTGGGAAAATAATATTCCTTTGCATTTTTGACATTGGAACACATAGAGAAGCCAGTGGCTCAAACATCTCCACTTCAGTGTTTCATAAGCTCCAGGACCCTTTTTATTAAAAAGCTTTGTCAAACGTGTTGCTATTTTAAAGGTCTCCAGAAAGGGTTGTTTCTAAGGATGGCAAGACTTGAGAAAGAACAGTTCTATGACTTTGTTCTGTAGCCATAATGTTTTCCAGTAATTGGGTCAGGGGAATATAAATTATTCACGGAAACCAGATAAAGTCAATATGGTCGACTGATTCAGAACTTTTCCAGATGCATAGAAATGCTCAATGAAATATGAACAAAGAAAGGCTTTTAGTATGTAACAAGTTCAAAAGAAACACACAGAAACCCAGGTGCCAAAAATGGAAAGACACAAAAGCCAGTAGGCTAAGAGGGAGATGAAGCTGAAGAAGGGACATCGGAGCACATAAGAGGCTCGGCGACTGATGGTTCAGAGATTAATGCAGGGAGAGGAGATAAAACCTCAGTCCCACATGAGATAGAAGAGAACCCTATGCATAATGCTGCAAATTTGGTTCAGCTGCTATTTTAATGAAACAGAAACTAGAAACGTTTTACTCAGTAGATTGACAAAGCAGCAATGTGGAGGAAAGAATTACCCACTAGAAACTGGAAGCCCATGCTTATGCATGAGGTCCAATTTTAAACTACTCCCAATGCTATAGGAACTAAGCTAAGATAATATAAAAATTGATGTAACCCATAGGATCCTGGCAGAGGCAGAAGAAAATCATTCTGAAGAATGATTTCATAACAAGAATACACACAGTAAATGAACCACAGTGAAGGGGAGTCATGGAATACTGCAGACATTTATTAGTCGCTGCCCCCCCACCCCCACAAGAACAGGAGATGCAAGGGATGTCTGAAAGAATCTATAAAATACTGAAGAAAGAAGATACAGAAATCAAAAAGCAAAGAGTAAGACAGTATGCAAAAACAGGTGGGTCTGGAAGATAAACATGAAAAGGGTACTAATTTAAATCAAAGTATGCCAGCCAGCTGAATAATAGTTTAGATAAAGCCAAAGAAAGAAAGGAAATGGAAAATGTAGAGGAAATGTAGGGATGTGGAAGATAGAATTTTATATGTAAGAAGCCCCTGAATAAGAAAAAACAGAGAACTGGGGACAGGCAGCATTCAGAGTGTTTTCCATACATGAAAATAAACTTTCGAGTTATAGTGGCTTTCCAGGTCTGAGTAGCTGAGCAGGATATAAAACCAAATCTAGGGGCGCCTGGGTGGCACAGCGGTTAAACCTCTGCCTTCAGCTCAGGGCGTGGTCCCGGCGTTATGGGATCGAGCCCCACATCAGGCTCTTCTGCTAGGAGCCTGCTTCTTCCTCTCCCACTCCCCCTGCTTGTGTTCCCTCTCTCGCTGGCTGTCTCTCTCTCTGTCGAATAAATAAAAATAAAATCTTTAAAAAAAAAAAAAACAAACAAAGCTACACCTCGTCACACTAAGTGTTGTAACAAAACTGCAGAACACCAAAGACAGAATAATTATAAAAATATCTAGAAGAAAAAAGAGAGATTACCTGCAAAGAACTCGTCCTCTAAATAAGTAGATAATTAAAAAGAATATAAGAAAGAAGAAAAGGAGCAAAGAAAAATGTGATACACAAGAAGCATAAAATAAACGATACTACTTAGACATATTTTAGAACATGATTAAGTATTACTTGTGTTGCTTATATATGTAAAACAAAAGTATGACATATAGATGGAAGATTATTTCTAACCTTATTATACTCGAAGGGAAAAGAATGAGATCTGAGAGGAATATAGGGACTTTATATTTGAGATTTTATTGTTTTGTTAAAATTTGAAGTAGGGGTGCCTGGCTGGCTCAGTAGAGGAGCATGTGACCCTTGATCTCAAGGTCATGAGTTCAAGCCACACATTGGGTAGAGAGATTACAAAAAATAAATAAATAAATACATTTAAATATCTTTTTGAAGTAATTCTCACAACCAGGACAGGACTTGGTGCAAGAATGCAAATGGAAACCAAGTCCCACACCTGATTATGTGGAAGTTATAAGTCAAGCTAACAAATAGCCATATACCTGATTAACATACCTTCAAAATGACTGTGGTGCTTTGTGATTCTCAGATTCTTTGGGGGTAGGAGCCAGAAAGTGGTGCCATGGAGAAGAGTTGGCAGACCCCCTCTTTGTATACACCGTGAGGGAGTTTGCACACGTGTGTTTGGACATCCCCATCCATACATATCCCATGCAAAAAACCACTCATTGGCCACCCACAGGCCTAGGAGAGTGCACACTGGCTATAGGGTCTGCTCCTAGGAAAAGAGAGCTAGTGAGGAGATCAGTTTGGCCTTGGATGCCAGCTTGGAGAGGTATCACTCAACAGGGACTTCTGGCATCCCAAATATCTGGGCTGGGGGACAGACATGGGCTCTGGGTGGACATATCTCCTTGGCCCTATATACCCTTTGCCACATGGAAGGAAGGGCTGCAGGACAGAGTGGGTCCCTCTAAAATAAGGGGTCAAATGGTGGAGCTACCATTTGCTAATGCTCAGCAGATTAGTGGACATGCACTGTACTAGTCTCTATGTGTTTGGAGTGTTTCGTTTTAAAAAAGAGAGAAGCATCCATCATTTCATGAAGGATAAGGACATCTGCCCAGCACAAAGGCAGGGGCAGGAACAGTGCCAGTAAGGCATCCTGTGTTTGGTACAATGGAATATCTGTTTCCTCACCTGCCCATTGAGAGACCAAGATGTGTGATTTCCCACTTGTGTAGTCCTGTGAAGTTCTCATTCGCCCCACCACTAAGCAGAGCATCTGGACCTGAGTGTGGAGGGACAGGGATGGCCAGGGAGAGGAGTGGTGTGCTAGCAGAACCTAGGCTGAAACTGTCCTCTAGGTTCCTGGGGAGGGAGTGCCTTTCCCTGACCACAACCTGGCTGGAAAGCCTGTCCTAGGGAGCTGCGGCCCAGCCCTCAGGAGCCCCCTCTTCACACACGCCCTGGGCAGAGCCTGGAAGTGCCTTCCATGGAGGCATCCTGACCAGCGCTGGGTCACACAGGGAGCACAGCCCTTCATTACCCTCCCCATGTGCTAAGAGCAGCCAGCACAGGGAGTCCCAGCCTGTCAAGGGGCAGCGAACTCCCCGAGGGACGGCACACGGCACACTTACAGGCTCCTCCTTGTTCATCTGCTCCTATCTGCCTGCTGGCCAGGGCAGTTGCTCAGCAGGGCCCAGTGAGATTAATTTGGCCCATGGAAGAAAAAGACATGAGGGAGAAAGGAAAGCCAGTGTGAAGGGATAGAGAAAGTGTTTTTCCTCATCAGCCATCAGACATTTTGCCAAGCTTAGCTAGCTGAGGCTCACCTTTAATTGGTGATGAATTAAACATTGTCCTTTCAACCAACATAATCAGAAAATGTTCTCTTCTGGAAATTCAAGTGCAAAGTGAACTTCTGCTCAGAGAATATTGAGAATACCTTGGGCCCCGTTCTTCTTTCGAGGCTCTTGAGGTTGCTGGGAAGTGAACTCCAGTCAGGAGCTCAAGGCCCACAGACATGGGACAGGGGGAGGTGCTTGGGACAGCAGGCAACTGCAGCTTATGTGCCCTCATGTTCCCACAAACAGCAGATCTGGGGTGGATTTGTCTGCCACGGCTGCCATTGCAAAGTACCACAGACTGAGTGACTTAGCAGGGATTTATTTTCTCACACTTCTGGAGGCTGGCAGTCCAAGACCAAGGTGTTGGCAGTGTTGGCTCTTTCTGAGGCTGATAGTCTTCTTTGTCTTCATATGGTCTTCCTTCCATGCGTGTCTGTGTCCTAATCCCCTCTCCGCAAGAGGACACCAGTCATCTTGGATTAAGACCCACCCTAATGACCTCATTTAACTTAACTACCTCTTTAAAGACCCCATCTTCAAATACAGTCTCATTCTGAGGTAACTGGAGGTTAAGACTTCAACATATGAATTTGGAGGGAACACAGTTCAACCCGTATCAGAGGGCATTGGCAAACTCCCACACACCAGGAATCTCCTGGGGCAAGCAAAGTGACATCATAATGATAAGAAATCAAAGCTCTCTGGCCTACCTGGGCAATTTTAAAGCACCCCCCTTTCTGCTTTTTTTTTTATGTTTTTTTTATTATATTATGTTAGTCACCACACAGTACATCCCCGGATTCCGATGTAAAGTTCGATGATCCATTAGTTGCGTATAACACCCAGTGCACCATGCAATACGTGCCCTCCTTACTACCCATCACTGGTCTATCCCATTCCCCCACTTCCCTCCCCTCTGAAGCCCTCAGTTTGTTTCTCATAGTCCATAGTCTCTCATGCTTCATTCCCCCTTCTGATTATCCCCCCTTTCTTTATCCCTTTCTTCCCCTACCGATCATCCTACTTCTTATGTTCCATAGATGAGTGAAATCATATGATAATTGTCTTTCTTTGCTTGACATATTTCACTTAGCATTATCTCCTCCAGTGCCGTCCATGTTGCAGCAAATGTTGAGAAATCGTTTTCTGATAGCTGAGTAATATTCCATTGTATATATGGACCACAACTTCTTAATCCAGTCATCTGTTGAAGGGCATCTCGGCTCCTTCCACGATTTAGCTATTGTGGACAATGCTGCTATGAACATTGGGGTGCATATGGCCCTTCTCTTCACTACGTCTGTATCTTTGGGGTAAA